>NC_060276.1:47733022-47974048 GCF_021613505.1 Equus quagga
CTCTCCTCTCACCAAGATGCACCCAGACCCCACCAGGTGAGTCTGTTTTCACCAAAGGACTGTCAGCCTTTTTTCTGGTGATTTTAGGTTGCTGAGATGGGTGAGTTTTTGCATGGGCCCTTTAAGACCTGGGTCTTTTTGGCTTTCATCCGATAGTTTTCTAGGGGTATTCCCCACTGCAGTTAATAGCCAGCAAAGCCAAATAGTAAGACCCTTGTCTCAGTTATGCTGAGTCTGAAGGATGTTTATAGCAGTATCAGCCCCTGCTCTGGGCCTCACTCCTCCAGGGCGGGCTGCATACTTTAGGGTGGTTCCCTCCTGGCCAGCTAAGAAACTCCACTGCTCCTGAAGGTAGCTTTTTTTTTCTCTCCAAAAGGAATTTCTGCCTCTTCTGCCTTAGTCAGGACTGTCCCTTGTTTAGGGGTTCTTTTTATCCAGTTTTCAGTTTTCTATCCAGGGTAATTTTTCCAAAAATAGTTGTGACCTGGTTTTGATCATGGGAGGAGATGAGTTCAGAGTCTGCCTATGCTGCCATCTTGACGAGATATCTCTCCACTTGTATTTCTGACGTTATTTGTTTGAGACTTCTCTGTTTTTTTCTTGGTGAGTCCAGCTAAATGTTTGTCATATTTTTAATCTTTTCAAAGAATAAGCTCTTAGTTTCATTGATGGTGTCTACTGTCTCGTTAGTCTCTGTTTCATTTATTTCTTCTCTTTTTTTATTATTTCCTTCCTTCTACTGATTTTGAGATTCATTTGTTCTTCTTTTTCTAGACACACATTATCTTTTTTGATTTTATTAACAGCACTACATGATGGGCAGATCCAGTATTATTACCATATTTCATAGATGAAGCCATTGAAGCCTAAGGAGATAAATTAAGTGTATATATACAATTAGTAAGCTTTTGAGCTATATTTTGAAATAAAATCATTTAGTTCTAAGTGTAAGTGTCTTTAGTTTAATTTGTTCAATATATATTGAGGGTATTTTGATTTTGACACATTGCATTAGAAAACATGCCCATGTTTCAACAATAATGGAATGTTTTCCTTTTATCATTTCAATTTATAAGATAAACTTTTCCAGATATAATTATCATCAACTAATATTATGATTCTAGTGTACTACTTATCTGGAGCTCAGTGCTTAATACTCAATTATAGAATGGACAATCAAATACAGACTGACTTACTGCCCAGATATTAATGAATGAGTATTTGTAGGTTCTTCAAGGGTGTTTGAGTACCAATTTGGTAGTGTCCAACATACTCAAAATTGTGCATACATGCAATGTGACGTGTTGACAAATAGAGGTTATTCTCAGTGATATCTGCCTGTGTTTCTTCTATTGTGAAGTGTTCCTGTCTCTATTTTTGTCCCTTAGAGATTTTTCTGGATGCTTTGTAGAATATGTGGAAGCATAAACAAGGGTTGTGTCTTTTCTTGTAAAATTCTATCACGTTGGAATACAAAAACCAGTAAAGGAATAAGACACTAGAGTAGGCATCAAACTTTCTTGTAAATGGCCAGATAGTAAATATTTTAGATTTTTCAGGCCATATAGTTTCTGTTTCAACTCCCAAACTGTGCTAGTATAGCCTAAAAGCAGCCATAGATAATATATAAACAAATAATCCTGCCTACATTCCAATAAAATGTTATTTTTTTTTAAAAGGCAGTAGACTAGATTTGGCTCAGGGCAGGAATTTGTGAACCCCTGCACTAGAGTCAAGGAAAGTCTGTCCACTACTCCAGTTAAACAACGTAAAACTTTTGTCCAAATGAAAACCATCTATATGTGTTTTGTGTTAGTATCCAAATAATATAGCTACACATTTAGTATTCTGAGAGGAGTTCACATTTAGTTAGTGATGTCATACTGAGCAACGATTTTTCTTTTGATACTTTCTTTCTTCTGGTGCAATTCTTACTCTGTTCTGACAGCTCAGCCATAGCTATGGGGCCAGATACAGCCTCCCCCACTGAGTTCTCCCTTGTGCAAGTTTCACAGCTTGAAATGAGAAATTTACACTTTTCATAAAGCTATGCATTCAGAGCACTCAAATGTGTAAAAATATCCCTCACCTCAAGAAAAAAAATCATAACTGAAATTAAGAGAAAATAGTGCTACTAGCAACATATCAACAGAAATTAAGTTGAAAGAAGATAATGAGAATAATGTCAACTGAAGGTTTATAAGACACTATCAGAAATTTTCTTATTACATCAACCAAGTATTCTTTTTTTTTCAAAGTGTTGCATTAACAGGCATTCAAAGGCCCTCACAGCAAGCTCATAAACACCTTTTATTACCTGAAATAAGTCACTGAGCTTCCTTTCATCTTTTCAATGTTTTCCCAAAAAAATAGCAAGTCAGAACTCCTGTGAGATCTTATCTAGTTTGAATGCTTCCAACCCTACCATTCATTTTTAAAATATAGTCTTTCCAGATAAAGGTGATTAAATGGAACTTTCTTTAATTGAAGAATATTTCTTTCACAATCTGGAGATGATAATCCATGTTCAATACAATATATTTCCTTTTAAATTGCATTTTCTAGACATGTTTGGTATCAAATGACATAAGTCTTTAATCAACATTTGCCTTCTATATGACAATTAATTGTTAGTTGGAAGCACTTCTTTACTTTTAAAGGTCACGTCATCTTCAAAATGAACCAGAATTGTACTTACTATCTCATTCTGACAGGTCCTACATGCATATATTTGTTCTCCTTTGACAAAAATAATCCACATCTCATGTAATTGATGTGGATGAGTAGAAAGTAGGATAAAAAAACAAAGGGAGTAATATCAAAGAAATGCATATTTTATTTCTTTTCATTAAAAATGTAAATAAAGTTATACATTGTATACAGAGTGCTAAAAATATTTTAAGACATATTTTGTTCCTAGACTGTTGACGTTTTACTTTATAATCCCATTTCAAGTGAATATGCATTTTTATTAAGGGATTGCATGACACTAAAATAATTAAAGGATTAGTTTAGATGACAGATTAGTTTCTTAAATCCCAAAGTACACTGCATGTATTCGTATATAAAATTGGTCAATAATTTTCATAGACAGTAGAAATTCCAAAGTTATATATAGTACTAGTCAAGTTTTATTAATAGTTATTGCTCAAATTAACATCAAACTCATAAACTGGATAAAAAGAACATCATCCTCTATTAGTTATTCTATCATTGGTGTGTAAGTTACCTCTAATAGAAGATGTCATGGTACATGGAACATTTTTTAAATCAAGATTTCATCATTGTAATAATTGTGGTAATAATAATGATAGCAATAATTCCTCCTTATATTTTTATAGAACTTCAAAGACTTTCAAAACTTTTCTGAAATGTAGTTTTGTTGAGATGCAACTGACATATAACATTGTGTAAATTAAGGTGTACAATGTGTTGATTTGATATAATTTTATATTGCAATATGATTGCCACCATAGCATTAGCTAACACCTCTATAGCATCGCATAATTGTCTCTCTTTTTTTGTCATAGGAACGATTAAGATCTAGTCTCTTAGCAACTTGAGGTTTATAATACAGTATTGTTGTCTATAATCACTATACTGTGCATAAGATCTCCAGGACTAATTTATCTACAGGTTGTAAGTTTCTACCCTTAAATGACATCTCCCCAATTGCCCTAGTCCCCAGCCCTGGTAAGCATCATTCTACACTCTGTTTTTATGAGGTTCTCTTTTTTTAGATTCCACATGTAAGAGATATAATATAGTATTTTTCTTTGTCTGTCTGACTTATCTCACTCAGCATAATTCCCTTAAGGTCATCTCATGCTATCACAGATGGCAGAAATTCTATTGATGGACACAGATTGTATCCACATCTTGGCTATTGTGAATAATCCTGCCATAAACATGAGGGCGCATATATCTTTTTGATATCCTCTTTTCATTTCCCTTGGTAATACACTCAGAAATTGAATGGCTGAATCACATTGTAGTTCAATTTTTAATTTTTGAGGTACCTCCTTACTGTTTTCCACAGTGGCTGAGCCAATTTGCATTCCCACCAACAGTGAACAGGGATTCCCTTTTTTCCACATCCTTGCTGATACTTGTTATCTCTTACCTTCATGTTAATAGCCATGCTAACAGGTGTGAGGTGATATCTCATTGTGGTTTTGATATACCTTTCCCATGACTGGTTATATTGAACATCTTTTCAGGTACCTGTTGGTAATTTGGATGTCTTCTTTGAAAAACTATCTATGTAGTTGATCTACACATTTTATGTTGGATTTCTTTTGTTATTGAGTTGCATGAATTCTTTATATATTTTGGATATTAATCCTTTATCTGATATTTGGTTTGCAAATAGCTTTTCCCAGTCAATAGGATGCGTTTTCATTTTTTAAAATTTTTATTTATTTATTTTTTGCTGAGGAAGGTTAGCCCTAAGCTAACATCTGTGCCAATCTTCCTCCACTTTATATGTGGGTCACCGTCATGGCATGGCAGACGAGTGGTTTAAGTCTGCTTCTGGGATCCGAATCCATGAATCTGGGTCGCCAAAGCAGAGCACACCAAACTTAACCACTCTGCCTTGGGGCCAGCCCCTAATTTTTTCTTTTACTGTGCAGAAGCTTTTTAGTTTGATGTAGTCCCACTTGCTGACTTTTGCTTTTGTTTCTTGTTCTCTTGGTGTCATATCAAAAAATTATTGCCAAGATTAATTATTGTCACTGAGTTTCTTTCCTAAGTTTTCTTGCAGCAGTTTTATGGTATTAGGTCTTATGTTTAAGGCTTCAATTCATTTTAAGTTAATTTTTGTAAGTAGTGTAAGGTAGGAGTCTAATTTTATTTTTCTGCAAGTGGCTATGCAGTTTTCCCAACAGTAGTTGTTGAAAAGACTATCCAATCTCTGTTGAGTGTTCTTGACTTCCTGTCAAATATTACTTTACCGTAAAAGTGGGGGTTTATTTCTGGACTCTATATTTTGTTTCATTGGACTATGTGTCTATTTTTATGCCAGTACTATGCTGTTTCAATTACTAAAACTATGTAGTATAATTTGAAATCAGGAAGTGTGATGCTTCCAGCTTTGTTCTTCTTTCTAATGATTGCTTTGGCTATTCATGATCTTTTATTGCTCCATAAACATTTTAGGATTTTTTTTTCTATTTCTGTGAAAAAACCCATTGGAATTTTGATAGAGGTTGCATTGAATCTATAGATGAATTTGGGTAGTATGGACATTTTAACAATATTAATTCTTCAGATCCATGAACATGAGATAACTTTCCATTTATTTGTCTTCTTCAACTTCTTTCATCAAACTCTTGTAGTTTTCATTGAACAGATCTTTCACTTCCTTGGTTAAATTTATCCTAAGTATTTTATTGTTTTTGATGTTATTGTAAATGTGATAGTTTTTTAAATTTCTTCTTCAGATGTTTTGTTTTAGTGTATAGAAACACAATTGCCTTCTATATGTTGGTTTTATATCCTGCTACTTTACTGAATTCATTTCAACTTTTTTTGTTCAGTCTTTAATGTTTTCTATGTGTGCAATCATATCTTCTTCAAATAATAACAATTTTACTTCTTCCTTTCTGATTTGGATGCCTTTTATTTCTTTACCCTACTTAATTACCCAAGCTAGGGCTTCCAGTACTATGTTGAATAAGAGTAGTGAGAGTGGGCACCCTTGTCTTGTTCCTGATCTTAGAGAAAAAGCTTTCAATTTTTCACCATTGAGTATAATGTTAGCTTTGGGTTGGTCAAATATGACCTTTATCATGTTGAGGTATATTTCTTCTATACCAAATCTGTTAAGGGTTTTTATCACGAAGAAACATTGTATTTTATCTAATGCTTTTTCTGTACATATTGAGATGATCATGAGATTTTTATCTTTAATTCTATTAATGTGGTATATTACATTTATTGATTTGCATATGTTGAACCACTCTTGCATTCCAGTAATAAATCCCACTTGGTCATGGTGTATAATCCTTTCAAATGAATTCGGCTTGCTGATATTTTGTTGAGAATTTTTGCGTCTATACTCAAGAGGGATATTGGTCTATAGTTTTCTTTTCTTGTAGTGTCTTTATCTGGCTTTGGAGAATGAGTTTAGAAGTCTTCCCTCTTCTTCAATTTTTTGGAAGTTTGAGAAAGATTGACATTAACTTTTTAAAAATTGGTAAAATTTGACAGTGAAACTATCTGGTGCTTGGGTTTTCTGTGTTGGGAAATTTTTGATTATTGCTCAGTCTCCTTACTCATTATTGATCTGTTCATATTTTATAATTTTTCTTGATTCAGTCTTGGTAAGTTGAACATTTCTAGGAGTGTATCCAATTTTTCTACATTATCTAATTTGTTAGCATACTATTGTTCACGGTACTCACTTATGATCCTATGTATTTCTGTAGTATCAGTTGGACTATCGCCTCTTTCATTTCTAATTTCCTTTATTTGAGTTTTCTCTATTTTTTTCTTAGTTAGTTTGGCTAAACGTTTGTCAATTTTGTTTGCCTTTTTGATAAAACAGCTCTTAGGTTTGCTTATATTTTCTACTGCTTTTCTCGTCTCTATTTCATTTAATTCCTCTGTGATATTTGTTATTTTCTGCCTTCTGGTAATTTTGGGATTCATTTGTTCTTCTTTTTTCACTTCCTTGAGGTGTAATGTTAGGTTGCTTATTTGAGATCTTTCTAAGTACCTAATATATGCATCAAGATAATTTTTTATTTCCCTGTTGATTTCTTCTTTGACCCATTGGCTGTATCAGATTGTGCTGTTTAGTTTCCATATTAATAAATTTTCCAGCTTTTCTGTTACTGTTGGTTTCTAGTTCCGTATCATTATGGTTGGAAAAGAAACATGGTATAATTTCAACATATTAAATTTGGTAAGATTTGTTTTGTGTCCTATAATATGATCTCTCCTGGAGAATGAACCATGTGCACTTGAAAGAATGTGCATTCTGCTTCTGTTGAATGGAATGTTCTATCAGTGTCTGCTAGGTCTGTTTGATATAATGTATACTTCCAGTCCAATGTTTCCTTGTTGATTTTCTGTCTTGATGATCTATCCATTGCTGAAAGCAGAGTATTGAAGTCCTTTACTATTATTGTATTGTTGTCTATGTCTCCTTTCAGGTCTATTAGTATTTGCTGTAAGTATTTAGGTGCTCTGATGTTGGGTGTGTATACATTTATGATTGTAATATATTCTTGATGAATGGACCCCTTTATCATTATATATTGTCTTCCTCTATCTCTTGTTACCATTTTTGGCTTAAAATCTATTTTGTCTAATAAGTACAGCTAACCCTTCTTTCTTTTGGTTTCCACTTACATGGAACATCTTTTTCCATCTCTTCGTTTTGAGCCTATGTGTGTCCTAAAGCTAAAGTGAGTCTCTTGTAGGCAGCATATAGTTTGGTTTTTTTTCCCATCCATTCAGCCCCTTTGTGTCTTTTGGGTGGAGAATTCTATCCATTTACATTTAGAGTTATTATTAATACGTAAGAGATTACAATGCCATCTTATTGTTTCCTAGTTGTTTTGTATTTCCATTGTTTCTTTTCCCTTTGTTTCTGCCTACCTTTAGAAATTCATGATTTTCCATGGTGGTATGTTCTGTTTCTTCTTTTTTGTCTTTTATGCATCAACTCTAATATTTTTGCTTTGTAGTTACCGTGAAGCTTACATAAAACATCTCATATATAAAATAGTCCATTTTAAGCTGACAGCAACTTACCATTAATCACCTAGAGAAGCTTCACCTTTCACTCCCTCCTCTCATATTTTAATATCATTACTTACCTTTTTTATATTGTGCATTCCTTAAAAAATTATAGTAGCTATAATTATTTCAATACATTTTTCTTTGATTTATACCATGGTAAGTGGGCAGCACAACATTCTATTAGTGAATTAGAGTTTTTAAATCTGACTGTATATTTATCTTTACCAGTGTGTTCTATACTTTTGTATGTTTTCATATCTCTGATTAGCATCTTTTCATTTCATCTTGAAGAACTCCTTTCAGCATTTCTTGCTGGCAGGTCTAGTGGTGATGAGCTCTCTCAGATATTGTTTGTCTAGGAAGGTCTTTATTTCTCCTTCATAACTGAAGGATATCTTCACCTGATAGAGTATTCTTGACTGACAATTTTTTTCTTTCAACACTTTAAATATATTATTTCACTCTCTCCTGATCTGCAGGGTTTCTGCTGAGAAATCCACTGATAGCCTAATGGGGCTCTCTTTGTATGTTACAATCTTATTTTCCCTGACTGCTTTTAGAATTCTTTCTTTGTCTTTGATTTTTGACAGTTGCATTATGTGTTTCTAAAAACGTCTTTTAGCATTGAGACAATAGAATGATCTATTAGCTTCACAAACTTGAATGTTCAATTCTCTCCACAAGTTTTTTTTTAAATTTTCAGCTATTTATTTACATAAACTTTCTGCCACTTTCTCCGTCTCTTCTCCTTCTCCAATCCCTATTATCCTAATATTTTTCTTTTCATAGGATCCTATAGATCACATGGTCTTTCTTTACTTTTTTTAAAATTCTTTTTTCTTTGTTTTCCTCTAGCTGAGTTATTTCAAAATTCCTATCTTTTAACTCAATTATTCTGTTTTTCATTTGATCTAGTCTACTGTAGATGGTCTCTATTAATTTTTTTAATTTCATTCATTGAGGTATTCAGCTCCAGAATTTCTGCTTGTTTCTTTATGATTTCTATCTCTTTGGTAAATATCTCATTTTGAATCTGTATTTTTTTGTGTGATTTTACCATATTGTTTTTCTGAGTTTTCTTGTAGCTTTGAGTTTCTTCAAAACAGCTGTTTTGAATTCTTTATCAACTAAATCTCAAACTTCTGTGCCTTTTAGCTTGGTTATTGGAGAATTATTATCTTATGGTAATAACATGTTTCCCTGATTTTTCGTGTTCCTTGAAGTTTTGCATCACTGCTTTTGAATTTGAAGTACAATGCACCTCTTTAAATCTTGGCTAATTGGCGCAGATGGGGCATTCTATTTATTTGTGTAGTTATTAACTGGAGGTTTCTCTGCCTTTGTGTGGGTAGAACTGTTCAACTCTTCCTGTTTGCTCTTGTGGCAGAATTTTTAAGATTTTGTGTCTTCTCTGGTTCTTACAACTCACGAGGTTGGCTACTGGAAACTTCTCTTTTCACCAGAAGGTGGCACTATATGTCAAGTTTGTGGTTTCTCACTTGTCCACAGACCCTGGCTTGCTTTCTGAGTGAATTCCATGTATGCTGGGGTTTGCTCTCACTACCACATTTGGGAGTATGCACAAGGTGCCAGTCATAGACTGAGAGCAGGGGGAGGTGTGGGTTTAGCACTTGGGATATTGGGGGTGCCCTCACACACAATAAGGAGATTCCTGTGTGTGGTACTCACAGAGCTTGTGAGTGGACTTCCTGCTGAGTGCAGTTATTATGAACAGGGTCCCTTTAATGCACTTTGATACTCTTATCTACCTCTTTCCTGATCTATTCCTTCCTCCCAGTCATGGAGAGCCCATCTCAGTACTCTGAGTGCTGCTGGAAAGAAATGGCTTTCTCCCACTATGTTCCATGACACTGGGGTAGCTGAGCACACACTCACTGCTCTCCTTTGTCCCTGTTGGAAAGATTTCCACTGCCTGATAGTACAGCCCAGTGAACTGTTGCCTTGGTCGGCTGGAGGGTGGCACTGGTAAAGTTCCTCTTACTGTCACCTCTGCTGTGTCCAAACTTGTTTGGTTTGTGATGCAGGGTCGGTGAGGAGAGGAGTCAAAAGAAAGATTTCTTGGACTCTTCAAGATCTGGCAGTAGTGCTCTTTTATTTAGAGAATAGTAAGTAATAGCATGGGGACAGGACCGACCCATAGGCAGTCAGAGATGCTGCTGGCATGGGGAGCTGCTTCTGCCCCCGCTACTGCTGCTGCTGCTGCCAGCACAGGGACAGGACCCATGGGCAGTCAGAGCTGCTGCGTGGGGACAGGACCCATGGGCAAGAGGAGCCGCTGCTGCTGCCGTTTCTGCTGCAAACATGAGTGGAGAGTAAGGCTAAATTTAAGGCATAGGTATGTGAGCTATCTCTTTACAAGACAAAAAATGTTAAAATGGTACCAGTGCTGGTAGGGTCCGGCCATTGGGCGCTCCCACAACTTTTAGATAAGAATCAAACTGGATTGAGTAAATGGCAGAAGTCACCACTTAAATATTATCCTCAGCCAAAGACAAAGGAGAATTTGGGGGGGGGGTCAGTTACATGAGGTTGTCAGACAGTAAGCAACTTAAGTTCTTGCCTTCCCCATTAAGAGTTTCCAGAGATAAGGCCATCCCCCCTTCCTCCTGGCACAGAGAGGGAGGCATGGAGATTTCCTTCACAAATGCAAATATCTCTCATCAAAGAGCAAGCAAATTCCAGTCCTTGGAGCCTGCTTCTCCTCTGCAGTTTTAAAATTACCTAGCCTAAAATCCTCATCAGTTTGGTTTGGGTTTTTCTTTTCTCCAACAGCATGCTTGAATCTCCCACAGAAAAGATGGACTTGTGTAAATTCTCCAGGTTTTTCCCCAGCTATGGCAAGAGGGTTTGGAGCATGTTCACTTTTCTGCTGTATTTCCATACTGAGGTCTGTCTGCCTGTTACTAGATGCACAGGTGGGAGACTCCTTCCAAGTTTCTTGGCATATGGCGCTGGATCCCACAGCTCACATAAAGGTGGTTTTGACTAATTCTTTGTTGAAAAAGGGGCATAAAAAGGAGTGTCTTATAGCACCATGAAGTTGATGTCACTTCCACAATCTCAAAACTTTTTTTTGCGTTATGTTATTTTATCCTTGAAACAACTCGATAAAGACAAACGTTATTAGTCCTACTTTTATAGATTGTGTAAGGAGATTTTTGAGGTTTGATAATAAGTGTTATTGATGTGGATTAAGGCTGCCCCAGCTAGAGAAGCCCACGGTGACCTGGCCTACATGCCAAACTATATGACCCAGTGGATTTTTTTATGGTATGAATTAGGGCTGTCCCAGGGAGAGAAGCCCAGGGCATCCTCACCTACATGTCGATCTATATGGCCAGATTCGTATCTAAAGTTATATGACCGCACAATAACCAGACCCCATCTGCACTGAAATCATTTAATGACTTTTTACATCGTCTTTTCATTTTCCAGTAAAAATAAGTCATGTACCCATGCCTTATAAAATTAGCCCTAACCCTCAACTCAGGGCAGCAGAAGCTCTGACTGCCCATGGGTCCTGTCCCCATGCTATTCCACACTATTCTCTAAATAAAAAGAACACTACTGCAAGATCTTGAGAGTCCAAGAAATCTTTCTTTTGACTCCTTGGCTCACCGACCCCGCATCATTTCCTGATCTGATTTTCCTGGGCTCGCACACGTAGTAAATTGTAGCCAGAACTAGAGTCTACATTTTCAAAGCAACAAATGTCACTTGAAATTTTATTTACTAGATGCATAGTAGTCTAGTGTTTTGTCCATTTTATAGATAGAAAATGAACTTTTTATTTATAAAATTCATTTTATAAATGAATAAAATGAAAAGTCATTTATTTTCTCAAGGAACTGACTTAATTTCCCCCAAGATAAAACTAACAGAGATTTTTCAAATTTCATTTTTCTCAGTTCTTGAGTCAAATCTGGTCAAACAGCAGGATGAGCATAAGTTCTGGTTTCCCCAGATAGGTTTTGATTTTAACCTATTTTCTCTATTTATTAACAGTACCTCTCGTTCTGAAAAATGTCTCAATTTTCATAAGAAATTATATGGTACCCTATAAGCATCAGAAACCTCTTCTACACTAGTGGGAAAAATCTAAAATTAATCTTGATGCCCAAAAGTCAGTAGCTAGCCTGCTCAAAGTAGGAGCTGGATACTGTGTTTCTATAAAGATCTAGCCTTTCCCTCATCTTCATTATGCTCCTTAATTCATATTTTAATTTCACTCTCCTCTCCAGAATCTTGTCAGTTTGGCTATGAGACTCATCACTGCAAAATATTCTTGCATTTCTGACTCAAAGTTTTATCATGCCTAGTGGCCTGTAGGGGAGGGAGACTTTTCCTCTATCCAGAGTGGGTTCCTCTGGCCGGAGAATGAATTAAATTCACATGAGACAGAATAGCAAGAGAAAATTAAACAAAGCTTTATGAGGAACCATGGCCCGGGGCCTTTCTTCCCGAAGGAAGAAAGGGCACTGAAGATGTGGGGGGCACAGAGTGGTTATATACCCCCAAACAGGGTGTTTCATGTATCACTGAAATGTCCCTCCCACAATAGTCACAAGATTGCCCTGTCAGCACAGTGCTTGATGGACACAGCAGGTAGTGGTCTGCTGTCTCAGAGGGCATAGCTGGAGGCAAGTCTATTGTCTTGAGCTGGGTGGTCACAGGTGACCACAGCAATCAGTTCCTAGCCTAAGGAAAGATGCTTAATCCTTAAAGAAATGCCAACCTTGGGAGGAGGAGGGAAGTTAGTTACAGGAGGTTACCAGACAAGCACAATAAAATGCAGATTTAAGTACTTGCCTTTGACATTGATTAAGAGTTTCTAGAGAGAAGGTCATCTCTTTTCTTCTTCCTGGTACAGAGAGGGAGGCACCTTTTACAGATAGAGATTTACCTTACAAATGTAAATGTGTCTTAACCAAGGGCAAGTTCCATTCCTCAGAGCCTCCTTCCCTGTTCCAGTTTATCAAAAGCAATCAGCCTCAAATAATCCTGATGCCAAAGAGATATATCTTGGGGTGGCCAATTCCGGACCCCTACAGGCCCAATCCTCAAATGTTCAGTGTTGGATGCTGATAATCTATATCAACAGCCTTCTCATTGTCCTCTTTGACACTAATTTCTCCCCATATGAATTCATATGCACAGTGCTATTTTTCTCATGTTTCCGAAACACCTCATCAAACCACCCTCATGCTTGAAATAGTGGCTGCTTCTAAATTGCATTCCTAATAAATTCTAAAAGGCCTCTATAATTCAGCCTCTGCCAGCTTTTGTTTTTTTTAAACTGAAACTCTATGTCTATTTTTTTCTTCTTTAAAGATCAGCACTTGAACTAACATTTGTTGCCAATCTTCTTTTTTTTTCTGTTTTTTCTCCCAAAATCTCCCCATACAAAGTTGTATATTTTAGTTGTGGATCCTTCTAGTTGTGGCATGTGGGATGCCACCTCAGCATGACCTGACAAATGGTGCCATGCCCACACCCAGGATCCAAACCGGTGAAATCCCAGGCAACCAAAGTGGAGTGTGCAAACTTAACCACACGACCATGGGGCCAGCCCCTTCCGCTGGCTTTGTAAACTCATTTTTTATTTACCCCATGTCCATTCTCATTCTGTATTCATATATATCACCATGTATGTAATCTTAGTTATAACTGTGCAAGGTAAATATTGTTATTCCTGATGCGGGGTCAGTGAGCCGAGGATTCAAAAGAAAGATTTCTTGGACTCTCAAGATCTGGCAGTAGTGCTCTTTTATTTAGAGAATAGTATGGAATAGCATGGGGACAGGACCCATGGGCAGTCAGAGCTGCTGCGTGGGAACAGGACCCATGGGCAGGAGGAGGTGCTGCTGGCATGGGGAGCTACTGCTGCCACTTCTGCTGCAAACATGGGTGGAGAGTAAGGCTAAATTCAAGGCATAGGTATGTGAGCTATCTCTTTACAAGACAAAGGAAATAATATGTAAAAAAGTTAAAATCGTATCAGTGCCAGTAGGGTCTGGCCATTGGGCGGTCCCACAACTTTCAGATAAGAATCAAACCGGATTGAGTAAATGGCAGAAGCCACTGCTTAAATATTATCCTCAGCCAAAGACAAAGGAGGATTTGGGGTGGGGTCAGTTACATGAGGTTGCCAGACAGTAAACAACTTAAGTCCTTGCCTTCCCCATTATGAGTTTCCAGAGATAAGGCCATCCTGCCTTCTTCCTGGCACAGAGAGGGAGGCATCTTTACAGATGGAGGTTTCCCTTACAAATGTAAATGTTTCCCAACAAAGGGCAAACAATTCTGCTCCTTGGAGCCTGCTTCTCATCTGCAGTTTTAAAATTAACCAGCCTAAAATCCTCATCAATTCCTATTTTACAGATAGGGACACTTAAAGTGGATAAATCTCTTGTCTAAGTTAAAAACAAAATAAAAGAAATACACAACAGTCCTCATAGTTAATATAGCAGATTTCACCGCTTACCTGCCCAACTACTAAGCCCCTGCTCTTTCTATGAAGCCATGCTTTATATATTTCCTCATGAAACATATTATCATTGTTAATATAGACAGATTGTAAGTAAAATGCCCCATCCATCACTAGTATTATTGTATATAGAGAGTGTTTCATGTCAAATCTCTGATTTGTGCTCTAAATGTGTGAGTCTAAAAAAGGAACAAAATTAAGAGACTCAATCAGAAATTGGCTATTAACGTTGTAATCTTAGGACCACAACATGAGAGCTGAAAATAACTTTAGAACAATGAGGTAAAAGAGAAGTAAAGATTTCCCACACACGAAGAGTTACTGTGTCAGGATTTTTGAGTTCTTGGTTGGCACCTTATCAATAGATCATTTATTTTCAAATCCACTTTTTGATCTTATTTTTCACTCGTACATAAGTTAGAACAGTCTCAAAATTTACTAATTCAGGAATGTCTGGCTGAGAACTAATGGTCAGCATGACCATGAGACTGTAATTTAGAAAATATCACAGAAAATGCTCCTAGTCTCTAACTTAGTCATTCAAGATTAATTGTTCCAAACTGTTCATTGAGGAAAGACAGGATATGATACCTTTAGACATTTATATTGTCAAATGTCCTTTCTGGAGAAACTGATTAATTCCTTATTTACTGAAAGCTTATCTTTCAGTGCCAGGGAGTTACCTCTTTATTGCTTGTATTCACCATCATCAGACAATCATCAAACTGGATAAAGGGCAGTTTGGGGTCCTTTGTTATGCTGTCTGCCTGTGGCCAAAGTAGCAATTGTAATTTCAACTAACTCTGAAAAGGTGAACTAACTATACAGCGACCTTGATGAATCTGCAAGTTATCTTTAAAATGCCAATTGTAACATTACACTGCAAAATGTGGTGTCAGTGATCTGTTTTCTATTTACAGAATACACATTCACATTAGAGCATATTTCAAGCTTATTCTGATATGAAACATTTCACAAAGAATCTTGCAATAGTATGATTATGAGAAGAGGTAAGGAATACCAGTTTTAAAAGATGTTCCTTTCAGCCAGGAAAATTTTTCTGACAAGCTTTTAAAATGAATAAATCATTAATACTCTTCACTGTATTCATGGTCTTTTTACTTAAGAAATTGCATTATCTAGTATTTTGAGTATGCTTTTCCTATTTAAAGTGTTGGGAATAGATTTAATTGTTATAATATTTGTGGGAAACTATAAGAGGTTTTGTTAAGGTATTTGACTGTCAGTGATAATTGAGGAGACTGTTTAAAATAAAATAAACTTTTATCATGAAAGAGAAATCATCTCCAATGAAGCATACCTTATTATTGTCTAGAGACATTTGGCTTTGTTACCATCATTTGATCTAACTTGATTTTCCCTAAAAATGAACAAGAAAGTGCCTGTCCATTGACCCTGTGATATTGCAGAATAACCAAACTTTCTATATCTTTGACATCTTTTCCAAGAATGTCCTGTGTCCCCTCTCTTGTATAGCCCTCTCTAGGTATGGCTATTTATTTTCTTATACTCAATATGTCTTAGAATCAAGAAAAAAAGTTGGTACCTTCTTTATCTCTTTATTCTCCATTGTCCTTTCCTTTCTAGTCCATTAGTTTCTATGTCTCCTGAAAAAAATACTGTAGTTGTATTATTTTCTATATAATATATATATATAAAAATAAAATATATATATTTATCCCTGCTTCTTTGAAGGGCATGCCTTTTCAGTATACCAAGTTCCTCTCTTCCTGGTTTATCACATACAGATTATTCACCCATCTTCATTTATTAAAAACTTTGTCCCCATGCTGTCTTCTTCACTGCCTTACTTCTAAGCATCACTAAGAATCAATTCAATGCATAAGCGTATGTGGACATATCATCCAACATCTTTGTCTCACATTTCCTTTACCTTCTGTTTAATCATTACCTTCTGCTTCACCCTATGTGAGTCAACCTCTCCTATGATCACTCTCTGATTTTGGCATAATATAAAATCAGTCTACATACAAGATCACTAATTCAAGCATCTTACTCTTTTACTATAATCATTTTTTGGTAAACTATGTTTTTCAGCTACTACTTTTGAAAATATTTTTTGACTTTACAGGATGTCAAGTACATAGAAATATCTTACCATCTCCATTTTCTGTGATGCATGTGTCAGGATGTTGTATCATTTACTGCACTCCCATGATTCTGTAATTTTTAGAATTTGGGATCTCACTCACTTTGTGCTTGATGACTCCAGTATCAATTAAGATGATCCATACAACATTCTGGGATCTTGGTTCACCTTATTTCTAATTATCTTTACTTCTATACCACTATAGTCATTCATTCCCATGTTTATATACTAAACTTAGTCATTACCAGTAATGTATCCTCTCCAAAATCTCAATTTCAGTTATCCCTGTCTCTGAACAAAAGCTCGCAACTTTTCTGCTTACATCTTCCAGGATATCTGCCACAATTTTTCCACCCTAGGGTAATCACTATTTTCTTGATCCAATCAACTTTTCACTCCCCAACACCTCCACACATTCTTACTTCCTTCATTACCCAGCTTTGTTTGTAGAATATCTGCTTATAATCACTCTCTTGAATACATACTCAAATGTCTTGCCATCTTTTCCTGTTCTACTTGCCTGAAAATATCCCAACTATTTAAACCCAACTTTGCACTGATTCCACATCTACATCAAAGCCAATAAAGACGGTTAGGGAAAAGTACACAACCATGCTGATTATAATCCCTGATTATAAAGACCACAATGTTAAATGTCTCTCGATGATCAGAAATACTACTCCATTTCTGTGCTTATTTAATTCACCTTGTTAATTGATCTGTCATATATTTCACACTTTCTCATTCCTTTCCAAACTTCAAGCACCACTCTCACTCTCCCGTATATATTCAAGATAATGACTATGCTTATTATCTCACTGAAAAAAATAAGAACCACCAGGGAAATTCTACATTCTTGCACTACAAGATCTGCTACCACACTCTATAATCTTATCTTTCAATTACAATAGATGAACTGTCTGTGCACCCAAAACCGATCCTTTCTCATATACACCGGATTCCATTCTCATTCCCGTTTATTTAATGATTGTGCTTTTGAAATTATCTTCTCTCTCTTGCAATAGCATCAGTTTTTTCTTCTCTGAGTTTATTTTCATCAACGTACAACCATTTTTTAAAATCCCCAATTTGACCCCAAGTCCCCTGAGCTACTGCCCAAATCTCTGTTCCCTTTACATAAAAACTCCTTTTTTTTTTTTTTGAGGAAGATTAGCCCTGAGCTAACATCTGCCACCAATCCTCCTCATTTGCTGAGGAAGACCAGCCCTGAGCTAACATCTTTGCTCATCTTTCTCTACTTTATATGTGGGACGCCTACCAAAGCATGGCTTGTCAAGCAGTGTCACATCTGTACTCAGGATCTGAACTGGCAAACCCAGGGCCACCAAAGCGGAACACGTGCACTTAACTGCTGCACCACTGGGCCGGTCCCAAAAACTTCTTAAAAAAATACTATATCTTCACTTTTTCCAATTCTTCTCCTCCTATTCTCCCTTGAACACATTCTAATTTGGTTTTCATCTACATCACTACACTGAAACTAAACTGTTCAAGATTATGAATGACCTTCACATTGCAAAATCCAATAATCAGATCTCCATCTTTCCATTATTTGACCATCAAAGACCATTGAACACAGTTATCACTCCCTGCTATAGACCCCATGCTTGTATCTCCCCAAAATTTATATGTTGAAACCTAATGCCCAATATGGTGGTTTTAGGGGGTGGGGTTTTTGGGAGGTGCTTAGATCATGAAGGTGGGAACAACATAAATGGGATTAGTACTCACAAAAGAGATCCCAAGATGTTATCTAGTCCTTTCCACTACATGAGGACACAACAAGAAGTTGACAGTTTGCAACTCAGAAGAGGGTCTTCACCAGAATCTGACCATGCTGGCACCCTGATCTTGGACTTCTAGGCTCCTGAACTGTGAGAAATAAGTTTCTGTTGTTTATAAGCCACCCAGTCTATAGCATTTTGTTATAGCAGCCTGAACGGACTGAGACATTCCTAATTCCTTGAAAGGATTTCTTCTTTTGACTTTAGGCACTATATACTGATCTCCTTAGTATTTCACTTGATACTCCATCTCAGCCTTCTTTGCTGGTTCCTTCTCAACACTCTGACCACTAGAGTTTGAAATGCCTCAAGGCTCAGACACTGGAATTTTTATCTACTTCATCTATTTATCTACCTTTCTTAGGTGATCAAATCCTGTCAGCTGGTTTTAAATACAGTTATATGCTGATATATTTCACATTTATATCTCCAGCTCTAGATTTTGTGACTAAACTTTTATTTTATATAGAACTGACTATTTGAATATCTATCAAAAATGTTCAAATAAGATACCTAAAAATGAACTCTTCTTTTCTCTATACCCAGAAACTGTTTCTTCTCCAGTGATAACACCATTAGCATTCCAATAATTCATGTGAAAGATTTATAGTAAATCTTTAATTTTATCTCTCTTCCTCAGTATTCACATCTGATCCTTCAGCAAACCCTCTTGGTTGTAGCTTCAAATTATAGTCTACTAACTGAGATTCAATCTTGAACCTCTACCT
This sequence comes from Equus quagga, assembly GCF_021613505.1. Taxonomy (NCBI): domain Eukaryota; kingdom Metazoa; phylum Chordata; class Mammalia; order Perissodactyla; family Equidae; genus Equus; species Equus quagga. Next base: position 47,751,947 of record NC_060276.1, read on the forward strand.
CGCATAGTCTATTCACAACAAAATAACCAGAGTGGTCTTAGTAAAAACTTAATCTCTTCAATCATCTCAAAATGCTCCATTAACTTTCCTTCACATCTAAAATAAATTCCAAACCCTTTCAACAACCCACCAGTACCTACATGACCCATGCTCAGGCTACTTGTCCAACTTAGGTTCTTATCATTTTCCCTGCAGTCCACCTCAACAAAAATTCCTTCTTGGTGTCCCCAAAATACAAAAAAAACCCGTGTTTTACTGTTTCTTGTCCACTTTCCTTAAAACCCCAAATCACCTCATTTCCTCTACTTTCAGTAGATTATTTTATTTTCTTCACAGAAAAATACCACACACCTCAGATAGGACTGCCATTAATTTCGTGCTACCAAACCTATATACTGATCTTTACCTCCCCAAGCTTATTCTCAGCCTCTTTTTTTGAGAGAAGTTCTCTCTCCTTTATAGTGCCAAAACTATTTCTCCCAAATCCCTCCTCTTACTTGTCAAATATTACATTATTAACTATAGTTTATTGCTCCTGTAGCAATAAAAATTTGAATAACTTTTTATTTAATCTGTCAATTCACTTGTTTATTTATTGAATAAATACTTACTGAATAATGTCAGCAAAAATGTGGGAGTAAAGACCTTTGAAAACGTACATAAATGTATGAAAAATTGGACAAGAATTTGCATCAACTTTTTCAGGACTCTGGAAATTAAATAGAGGCTTGCAGAAACTGAGGAGGATTTATTTTTAAAAAATGTCTGAGTATTGGTAACAACAGCTTGCTTTGTGGCATTTTACTTTGTCTTACTCTCACTCTATGCTCTCCATCACAGAAGTAGTTTTAAAAAACAATAGGCCACATTCCTGGTGCCAGAAGAAGCAGAATGAAGCTGAAGCTCTTTCATGGCTTCATACCCAAAGAATTGTCATTATTTGACCAGTCAGATAGTTCCATAAAAGATACCATTCAAAAGGCTTATATCACCTGATTTAGAGCTCACCCAGTGCTGAAAGCCACTCCTGAGGAGGAATTTGTTGAAAACAAATACAGGAAAGTGTTTTAACATTGTAGGTACCTGAGACAATGGACAGAAGTTGAGGAAAATAATAGACAACCAAATACTTAAAAAATAAGATGAGAAATAAAACAGTTATAGCAGCTTTGAGAGTCTCTGATACATTCTTAGGAATCTAAAAGGCTATGTACATGTGTAGGACTGTGTGCATTTGCAGCAATGACCTAGGGAAGGCTAATAGCTAAACACTGGCTGAACTTGAGACTCTATTCAACAATGAAGTAAAAGCTATGACAAAATTATATACCACCTGACTGAATACTGAAGGCATGTCTCAAATACACACAAAGCCTGTAAGATTTAGATATTCATTGGTTCCAGATAATTAAGGAAATATCAATCCAATCATTAGCTGACCATTAAGCTAAACAAGAGAGATTTCAGTGGCCATATATAACAAAGAACTTTGAATTTAGAGAATTATTTCAAAAAAGTCAGTAAACATGAAATAACTCAGCACATAATAATAACAAATGCTGGAGAAGGAAAGAATGAGATATCCAGAGTTGTCATATTATATTATTTAATATGTCCAATGTCCAACAAAAGTTACATTTTATGCTAAGAAACAAGAAAGTATGACACACACACTAGATAAAATGAATTAATGGAAAAAGTACCTGAGGAAGTTAGATGTTTTACTTTATACACAGAATTGAAATAACTGTTTTATATATATTCAAGGAGCTGACAGGCACCCCCAGCAATGGCAGCAGAGCCCACAACACTAGTGACCCCAGTGACCTCAGAAGCAGTGACCCCAGTACATCCAGCAACAGCAGTGCCCATGACCCCAGTGACCCCACAAGTAGCAGCAGCCCTTGTGATCCTAGCAGCAAAAACAATGACTGCAGTGCTGGCAAACCCTCTGGCAGAGGGGATCGAGGGTGGAAAGAGCATACTCTCCAATATAGACACATGGTAGCTCAGGTAAGAGAAATAAAAAACTTATGCTATAGTGTCACTTGATGGAAAAAAAAAGAAATGTCTCTAATTCCCAACCTGTTGAACAGCTAAAATCAAAGCAAATAAGAATTTATGTAAATAGGAAAGGAGTTCGGTAATTCAAATGCACCAGCAGAGACACATTTCATTAAACACCATAGGAAATCCTGGTGATATGGTACCACAAAAAGAAGATGACAAATTTCCACAACCAAACTCAAGTTATGGAACATGGGGATCTAACTGATAGAGAATTCAAAATAGCTGTTATAAAGAAATCAAATGAGCTGTAAGAAAAACTCAGAAAGGCAATTCAATGAACTCAGGAATAAAATTAATTAACAGAGGAGTACATTACCAAAGAGAATAAAATTATAAAACGGAACAAAACAGAAATTCTGAAGCTGAAGAACTTAAGAAATGAGATGAAGAATGCATTAGAAAACATTGGCAATAGAGCAGATTAGATGGAAGAAAGAATAAGTGATCTAGAAAACACGAATCTAGAAATAATTCAAGTGGAAGAGGAGAGAGAACAAAGATCTTTAAAAAGTGAAGACATTCTATGAGAACTCTCAGATTCTATTAGACAAGCTGACATAAGATAAACAGGTATATAAGAAGAAGAAGAAGAAGAGAGAGAAGGCAGAGAGTTTATTTAAATAAATAAATAGCTGAGAACATCCCAAATCTGGAGAAAGAACTGCATATACAATCCCATAAAGTTGATAGAATAATTTATGATCTTGATGTAAAACGACCTTCCATAAGGAAGAGTAAAATGAAACTGTCGAAAGTCAATGATAAATAAATAATGTTAAAGGCAACCAGGGAAAAAAGACTCTACAAAGGAACCTTCATTGGGCTATCAGCAGATTTCCCAGCAGAAACTCTACTGGCCAGGAGTAGAGTTACTTATTCAAGGTATTGAAAAATTAAAATTTCCAGCCAAGAATACTCTATCTAATGAACTTATCCTTCAGCTATGAATGAGAAATAAAGGCTTTTGCAGACAAACAACATTGAGGCAGTTTACCACCACATGTTTAAAGAAATGTTTAAAGGAGCTTTACAAGCTGAAATGAAAAGACAAAAGTACACAAAATTCTGATTAAGGTGAATGACAGTGAGAATTAGAAAACTATAACTTGATTTTAGAATATTATGTTAAACATTTAATTATAGTATAAAGGTTATAGGAAAACAGCATTAAAATAACTATAGATACTATAACTTGGAAACAAATTCACAGTATAAAAAAGATAATTTGTGATATCAAAAATATAAAAAGAGAAAAGTAAAAAGATGGAGGCTTTGTAGATAAAGATAAATTGCTATCAGAAGAAGAAGGACTATTTTATCTATGAGATGTTTTATGTAAACCTCATTTTAACCACAAAGTAAAAATCTAGAGCAGAGACACAAAACATAAAAAAAGTAGATACTGAGCAAACCACCATGGAAAACTACCAACTTATAAAGATAGACATGACAGAAGCCTCCTGACTCCAATTTAATGAGGTTTCTGTTTATTAATTTCCATGTTTCCTCTTTTGATCAAGATCTTTTGCTAAAACCATGGCTGATCAAGAGTCAAGGTTTTCTGGTTTCATTATGCTTTTGTCTCTTGATGCTAGAAAAGACCATTCCTGGGTGGCATGTCCCATTTTTGAGGGAAAGTGCACAGATTGAAAATCTATTAAGGTCACATTTGACTAACAGGGAGTGATAGAAGAAAGAACTCAGGCATTTTTCTTTTCTAAAGTCCACATATTATCAAGATCATATGCATTCAAGCTCATCTGAGGCTTTGCTTCATCATCAAAGGTTTGGCAGTCAAATTTCTAACATGTATGGTTCGGACATCTCAGGAAAGAAGTCTCATCAAACGTCATCGGCTTCAATTCTGGGAAATCTTTACTTTCAAGTCACCAGATGATATGCAAGTCCAGTCAGGGTTTGGTGCTTTCTTTAGGTGTGTCATGTGAATCCAAGAGTCTACTCCTTGGAATTTTGTGGCACAAGGGTTAGTTAGCAGTACCTGATAGGGGCCTTTAGAATGAGATTGAAGAGAGTCCTTCTAGAGGTATCTTCTCCAACAGGTAAAATCTCTAGGTTGCAAAGTGGTGCTTAAGGTCTTCATCTCCCCAGAGCACACTGTGAAAAGACTGTTCCATCAAAACATGGTTATTTTTAATAGAAGCAATTAGGTCTTTGCAATAGTGGAATATATCTCCTATTACCAACAGTGGGTCAAAAGAGGCAGGAGCTAAATGCATTGGGCATCCTGTGACTATCTCAAATTGTGAGAGTTTATGAGATCCAAAGAGGAGACGCCTTAGACATAGAAGAACCTATTTCAATGGTTTTGGCCAAGGTATTTGGAGGGTCTATACAAATTTTACCAATTAAGTCTCATTAATGACATTGGTGTGCTGACTAACCCAGAGGACTGAGGGTTGTAAGCACAGTGAAAGTCTTGTAAAACCTGCCAAACCACAGCGACTTGTTGAAGTACCTCACCAGTAAAATGGATTCCTCAGTCACTATGAAGCTCAAAAAAAGTTCCCCCAGGTAGGAAAAATGTTTTCCAAAAGGACGTTCTCCACAGAAGAGGCAGTAGCTTGTCTGCAAGGGAAGGCTTCGGTCCAGTGAGAAAACATGCAAACCATGACTAAAACATCTTTATATTCATTACACGAGGGAAGATGTATAAAATATATTTGCCAAACCTCAAATGGTCCATTAGGCTGTCTAAAGTAATTGGGAGCAACATGAACAGGCTTCCTTGGATAATATTTGGATAAGTGGGACAAATGAGTTAGGTTAGATACTTATTGAGGCCTTCTTAGTATTTCCCCACCACTACTGAATCAAGAATACCACCTTTTTGTCAGTAGACCAACGGTTTAATGCACACATAATGGGTAGGAAATGGATTTTAGTGTATCCAGGAGGCTATTTGGTCCAAACCAGAGCTTTCTCTTTTTATAAAACAATTATTGAATTTCCAATGTTGTCTAACCTTTTCTGAGACCAACTCTTGGTCTTCTCTAGCCAGTTTTTTTTAAAAATTATCGTTTGGGGAAATATTCCTCTAGACCATGACAGAGGTTTGACTGTTGTTGGTTCCTTCAAGGGCTGCATTTTTTGCAAAACTATCAGCAAGGTGATTTCCTTTAGCTCCCAGAAAGTCAAGTTTAGAATGCCCCAGAATCTTAATAATAGCTAAAACAGCAGGTAAAAGTATAGCATCCAATAATTCTTGAACATAGAGGCCATTTTTTATTTTACGTCTGCTGGAAGTAAGAAAGCCACATTGCTTCAACAACGTTCCCAAATCATGAGCTATTCCAAAAGCATACCTTCTTTCGGTATAAATATTGGCAGCCTTGCCCTTGGCTAAAGTACAAACTCATGTAAGAGCATATAATTCAGCCTGTTGGGTAAATGTGGCAATAGCTAAAGGTGCTGCTTTAATGATAGCAAAAGAAGATATAATAGCATACCCAGCACAATCTTTGCCATTGTCACCTTTTCTTTTTTCTTTTTTTTTTGAGGAAGATTAACCCTGAGCCAACATCTGCTGCCAATCCTCCTCTTTTTGCTGAGGAAGACTGTCCCTGAGCTAACATCCATGCCCATCTTCCTCTACTTTATATGTGGGATGCCTACCACAGCGTGGCTTTTGCCAAGCAGTGCCATGTCCGCACCTGGGATCCAAACCTGTGAACCCTGGGCTGTCAAAGTGGAATGTGTGAACTTAACCACTCAATCACTGGCCCAGCCCCCATTGTCACCTTTTAAATAAGAGCTATCAATAAACCATGAGAAGTTGGTGCTGACCAAATGTGTTTTCTGCAGATCATCACAAAGCATTAGGAGGTGATCCATCAGCGTTAAACAGTTGGGAAAGACTTTATTGGTAATGGAAAGGAGAAGAATAGCAGGGTTAAGAGTATTATAATGTAAATGAGTTAGATGAAGAGCAGTTAACAAAAGGATTTTATAGGAGGTGAGGTGGTTGGCTAGAAACTGTTGAGTGTGATGAGAATTCAGGAGGGCTTCTACTGAATGAGGTACAAAAGTGGTTAAAGAAGACCCCACAATGACTTTCTTGGTGGCCTTAACCAAAACTGTAGTGGCAGTAATGGATCAAAGGCAAGGAGGGTATTCCCATGCTACAGGGTCCAGTTGCTGGCTATAATACCCTATGAGTTGATGGGGGTCCCCATGTTATTGGCTGAGTACCCCAAGGACATTCTCCTCCTTTGCACATAACAAACGGAAGGAAATATGCAAATTGGGATGTCCAAGGGCAAGTGGGCTCATCAAACTCTTCTTTAAGTCCTTAAAGGCTTTGTTGTCCTGTTCTTCCTGAAAATTTGACTTGGAATTTTTGTTCTTTAATAAAACAGGACAAGATTTGGGTATAAGAAACAAATTTGGAATTTGATTTTGGCACTAACCAAGTAGGCTGAGGAAACCTCACAGTTGGTGATGAGTCTGGGGTTATGGGAAGACTTAGGACATCATGAAGTGCATCTGGATCTAGGTGCAGCACACGTTCTGATATCAGATGTCCTACATATCCAACCTGGGTTTGGGAAAACTGCAATTTCTCCATGCAACCTTATGTCCCTTTAAGGCTAAAAGCTTTACCAAGTGGATGCTGTCTTCCTGTGAGGGGACTGGGGGGGGGGGGAGAGCAGAAAAGCAAATCATCCACATATCACAACAAAGTAGAAGCCCTAGGGACATTTATATCATTCATATAAGCCTTCAGGATTGGGGAAAAATAAGGAGGGCTCTCAGTAAAACCCTGAGGCATTACTGTCCAAGTGAATTATTTTCCTTCCCAAGTGAAGGTTAAAAGGTATTGACTAGCTTCATCAACTGGAATGCTAAAGAATGCATTACGTATATCAATTACCTTAAATAATTTTCTTCTAGTGGGAATGGATGTTAGCAGCATATGAGTTTCAGGAGAAACAGGGTGTCAAGGAATAACAAGATTCTTTATGGCTCACAGGTCCTGGACAAACCTCTACCCTTGGCTCTCATGTTTTCTCACAGGTGAAATAGGAGTATTAAAGGGATAATGAGGCCTTGAGCCTTTTAATCTTCTATTATTGGCTTTACACTAGAGGGGCTTCTTTACTTCAAGGGTATTGGTCAATTCTGGGGAAAGGTTTGGAGGGATCTATTTGACTCCTGATCAAGGCACGCTGTGAAGTTTACCACTATCAGTTGGAGATTGTGCCCATAAGAAGGGTGGTAGCTCATTCAACAGGGACTCATGATCAGTGTTTCCAAAATCAGCTCTAGTACTGTCAGAGATGGAGCCCATGAAATATGCCAAAGGCTCATCTAATTCACCTGGTTGGCCGTATTGATGGTTACTATCAAATTCTAGAATTTTTCCCCCTTTGGGTAGAAAGAAATTTCAATATAATACTTTTATAAGAAGACCTGGCCTAGAAAATGAATAGGATAGAGGGACTAAGGAGAACAATGACGTAGGTCTCCCAAGGGGCCCAAACAAAAGAGCATAGGTTCAAAAGAAGGAACCTTTTGAGGTTTACTAGAAATTCCCACAATTTGAACAGTTTTAGTGCTCCGAGGCAGGGGCTGCTTTTATAGTAGTGGGGTTGAGTGCTGAGAGTGTGGCTCCTGTGTCCATTAGGACAGAGAGAGATTCATCTGTAATCTGGAGAGATGTTTCTCCAAGTTGATTAAGAGGTGGGATTGGGAAGAGCCCTCGTAGTTCCTCGAAGCCCCATCATTGAGACAGTGGAGGACATTGGAACTCTGGTTAGAGGGTTGAAGATGTTTGAAGTGCTTAATGTAACAACCCTTTTTCCCATGTCCTGGCTCTTTGGAATAATAACAGAAACTAGAGGCTTTTTGGTTTTGTTTAGGATCTTCATTTGCTGGAGTTGAAGATTAACAACTGTAGCAGTCTTTCTTTTAGGTGACTGATCTAAAGTGTGAGAGAGTTAGTTTGCCAGAATAAGTGAATCTGTAGTGGACATAGTTTCCCATTCCAAAGGGAAAGCTCCCAGTTCAGCACATGAATAAACACAGAGTTAAAAGCTACTTGGGTCGGATTAACAGCTGAAGGAAGACCAGAAGTCTCTTCAAAAACAATCTGAAGTCAACTGTGATAGTCATTAACAGGTCCATGAGTTTTGTGTGCACAAGCCTGAATTTTGTTCCAATCAACAGTCTTTGGGAAAACCCTAGGAATTGCCTGATGAAATTTTCTGGTGATTGCCTGAGCCTGATCACACAACAGGTCAGCAAGCTGGTCTTCCGGTTGTAAATCTAGAGACCTTTTAGAATTTTCACAATTAGGAGTTTTCATCCAATGCTGGGCCTGGCCTTCACTGACAAGTCTATGAACTAACTGGTATAAGTCAGAGGAACAAATTTGACAAGTTTGCATGACTGTGTTAAAGTCCTCAGCAAATGTGTGAGGATCTTTGATTACGTTAGGAAAATCTTTGACTATGGCTCTCAGTCCAGCTTTAGTCCAGGGAATATAAGAAATTAACGGTTTAGCCTCTGGATCCTCAAAAGGTTTAATTTTAAAGGGACAGGTTCTGATAGGTTCAGAGGAAGTGGGAGTGGTCAAAGGTTCAGGGAAAAGGGAAAGTTCAGTGAGAGTGATAGCGTGGGGGAACTGAGATTATGGAGGATGTACAGATGGTATTGAATGGAAGGAGGAAGAGGGCAGTGAAGACAGGGCCTGAAGATAGCACAGCTATCTGGGACAGTGCAACCTGATGGCACCAGAGGTTAAACCTGAGACAAAGAAGCTGGGGAAGTGGAACAAGATGGCCACTGAGAAGAGGAACATGAGGCTTCAGAAGTCATATTATCTTTCTATAATCATTTGTCTCCCTCGGTTAATCTTAAAATTTTATTTTGCAAAGAGGAAATTATAGACTCCCGATAACATTTGGAAGCCTCAAAATACCAATCAAAATAGTGTTCCATTCAGTTTTGAAAATTACAGAGCTATGGTTGTCCAATTCGGTTTTAAAGGAAGCAAGTCTGGGGAGTTCAAAAGTTCCCCATAATGGCCGTTGATATTCTAAATTACTTTTGCTTAAATCAGTCCATTTAATTAGAAATGCAACCACTTGGAAGTATGAGAACATTCCAGTTCCAAAAGGAATTGAATCAAAGTCTAACACAATTCAAAGAAACAGCCTGATTCAAAGAGTCACGGTGAAAGTCCAAGCAAGCACTCGCAGACAAACAAGGCTCTACCTAGAAAAGGGCAAAGCCTTAAAATAGATCTCAAACAAATCCTAGAGATCCTCAAATGCAAAGAGAGTGGAAGCAGGGATCAGGAGAAAAAACTTACTCTCAAACTCCAGGGTTGATGAGAAAAGCAGTGAGCTCAATGGGCTTTTCTCTGGGTACTGCACCTGTTTGCTCATGTCAACAAAACTATTTGGAATAAAAGAATTTAATTAGGAAAGCTTTATTTCTCATACAGTTTGCAAACCGGGGAGACATGGCCCTAGGCAGAAAACCAAAAGTACATTCCAGGAGAACAATAAAGAGGGCTGCCTTGTAGAAATTTCCTGCTCAGGTTCTGACTCAGTCTGGTCATGTAAATGAGGAATGTAAGCCAGATTAGTCCTGATTGGTTGGCACAGGTCATAGTTTTATTGGTTTATTGGTTAGGTTCTAGTGGCTGTCGGGGGCTTTTGTGAAATCAGGAACTTTGGCAGGCTCAAAGCTTAAGAGTGCAGACTGTGGGTTTTCCAAGAACAGAGTATGTGACTCATCTCAGTGCCATCAGGGACACTTGACTCAATTTTGTCTTGAGGTCCTGGTTAGCCAGACAGAGTCCATCAGGTTCTCAGGGCTCTTTTTGATTTCCTTTTATTCCACTCACCAGCCTCAGAGTCATCAGGGGTCTTTTCTGGATCCCTGCACCAGCCACCAAAAGTTGACCTTAAACAAATAGCCAGTTATTTCTCCAGGAAAAATGGGCTTTTGGGATCAGCAAAGAATAGCAATAGGAGTCTGCAACCTTGGTGAGCCACGTGCAAGTCTCCCAGCAGCAAGAAAGGAGAAACTCTTTTCTAGAGGGAAAGAGGAAGTTGGGTGGGGTTTGTAAACAAAGAGTTCAAGGTGTGGTGGCTTTTCATTGGCTGAGTTGTGACAGTCTTTCATTGGCTGAACTTCTTGCCTATCAAAAAGAAAGTCTTTCTTCTTCCTCTTGGACTCTGCTATTGTGGTAGGAGGTGAGATTTTTCCCTTTTGATATCCCAACTCCAATTTAATGCAGTTTCTGTTTATTAATTTCCACAACCATTTCAAAAATGATATACCTTTGCTAACATTTCTGTCATAAAAAAACCAGTTTTATAACTGTAATAATAGTAAATAAAAATTGTGTTAAAATGTTTAATTTTTATCACATTCTTTGTCCTTTTACATGTGTGTATATTTGTGTGTATATTATTTATAATATTAGCATAGTATTGTTTACAAATATACATATATTTGAAATGCATATCAATTTTTTTACTTGCTGAAAGCTTTGAATGTTTAAAAGTTTAAAGACCACTGCTTTGACATATTTTCAAGGTCTAAACCTGTGAAAAACAGAAAATACAGAATAATACAAAGGATGTTCTTAGCCATGTGAATGGAAATGTATGCTTCAGATACTCCTAACCCAATGCAATTGTATTAAAATTGGATTAAGTTCCAGAAAAATTATGCACAGGTAATGTTAAAATTATAATTACCTTTTTATTCTGAGTTAAATTCTTTAGTGTTTTCTCCTTATAACAGAGTTTTAATTAGTATTCATTCATTAAATTCATAATTATACACTCCAACAGACATAATCCTCTTAAGTTGGAAGATGATATTTCAGTTCAACCATATGTACAGTTTAAATTTCAGTTTGATACATTGTTTATTTCATAGTACATTTTGGAAGAAGGATTTCAAGAAGCTGTAAGCAAAATAAAGAAAAAAAATCATTTACGTCCACCTCCCATTTTAGAAAGTAACATTTTCAATAGTAAGCAAAGAGTACAAATGTGCATATATCATGTCTATTTAAAATTTATATATCAAACCATGCATACAGCTGGCGCCATATATCCAAATAGGACCCTGAAGCCAGCTCCCCAGGGATAGGTCTGAAGACCTGGAGGCTGTACTTTACCCTGTGCCAGCACCTAACCAGGTGAGCCTGAGGGCCAGCACAGATCTTCTGGGGCAGAACAAGATGGAAACTAAGCACTGTGACCAGCACTACTGGGAAGTGACTGAAACTGCTTGAACTTGAGATAGGGATAAACCAATCAAGATCCGCAGGGATCCAGGGCTAGGAGAATCTCCATCACATCAGCTTACTTTTTGACTCAGGATATTGAGTATTCTGAATGACTTTCAAAAGTTCTCCACAGAAGCAAAAGGGACAGTAGGACCTGAGTAATCTGGAGACCTTGGTCTGCCTAGACACCCATTTTGAGTGATTTGGAGTGCCAAGTTTAAATCAAAGCAGCCTCTTTTTCTCTGGTTTTCCTGAACAGAGGCTTCTTCCCTCCCCCTACAAGCATTCACATGATCTCAGCCCCTCATTCTCTAGTCTGGGAGGTCTAGTTCAGTTGCACATTCCTCTGTCATAATTTTGTTTGCCTAATCAATTCCAGAAATTAAAAAAATAGTTTGAAGACACCAACATGGGGAAACAAAGCACTGTGTTTTTGATATACATGGACCTCTAACAGCAAAAACCAGGGAAGGAGTCCTTCATTCCAGCATCTAAGGGTAACCCTAAGAAGATGTTAATGTAGATACTGATGTGCTGACAACTCGTCACTCACCACTATTTCTCCCCCTCATATACACACCTCACAAAGACATTTTTTTGACCATTAACACACTCAGAGCTAAATAATATCTTGTGAACTTATGACAAAAAATTACTATATTTTATCTTTGATAAGTCTAATGATCTGATATTATTGATGGCCTTTCAATTTCCTTCTGATCAAAGTCCTATTGAAACATATATGTGCTCATTCATGACAAGCAAAATCAATACCTTTAAGGAATACAGAAATTACATGGAATAGATAGGGTAATGTCGGTGTCTAGCCAAACAATAGACTACCGCTTTTAATTTTGAAGTTGAACTAAAAAACGCAGTTGCTGGGGGCCGGCCCGGTGGCACAGTGGTTAAGTTCACACGTTCCACTTCCTGGCAGCCCGGGGTTCGCTGGTTCAAATCCCGAATGTGTACATGGCACAACTTGGCACACTATGCTGTGGTGGGCGTCCCACGTATAAAGTAGAGGAAGATGGGCACAGATGTTAGCTCAGGGCCAGGCTTCCTAGCAAAAAGAGAATTGGCAGCAGTTAGCTCAGGGGTAATCTTCCTCAAAAAAAAAAAAAAAAACTCAGTTGTAAGATAGCAATGCTAGAAAGCAATAAAACAGAAGAAACAATTTATTTTTATTTAGAAATATAAATGCAGAGCTCTGAAGTAATTGTGATAAAACTAATTCCACAACAGTGAAGGTTACATTAATGACCATTGCTAATGAACAGAACAACATTTGCAGGAAAATATTTTTTATTATAAAAGGTCTATTACAGTCTTAAATAAATTGTTTAGAAGTAAGATTATATTATTTATGAGAAATATGTTTCTGGAAATAAAATGATAGTTGTATTTCGACTGTGTAAATGACCTCTAAACTAGATCTTAGCCAAATTTTGGAAATGTACACTTTTAAAGTCTAATACAGGTAAATATAAGAAAAAGTGAAGGAAAGCATCAGACTAAGCAAACACACATGGAAAATAGGATATCTCCTAAATATGAAGTCATTATCAACTATGACTTTGAGACTGACAAGAAAAGATATTACAGTCCTCAACATTTCCTTTCATTTTGTAGAGTACACTTACTCATGATTTGTCCTCTTGGGTGCTCATAACTAGAAATAGGAGATATTGCCTATAGCAAGTAATGAACAATGGCAACCACAGACCCCATACCGCATTTTGGTCTATCTGTAATTAATCTTTTTTGTGCAAAAAATGACCAAAATGAAGTAACATTCAAATCATTTTTTCTCCTAATCAATCACTGCAAAACAAGTCAATGTGAAATAGAAGGAGGCAGCATTTACCTTTGCCAAGAGTAAAACGTTTCTTGTTGCCTTGCACATTTTTTCTTCCCCCAAATCGTACTCTCTCAGCCCTTTCTCTTTGACTTCTTTATTGCATAGTGTGGTGTTTTATGGGACTAGATGTTTGCATGGAGAAATAGTAAACATTTTCTAATCATTGAACTCTTGCTTGCAGTAGCAGAAATGAGCTAAAGGAGTACTAAAGCTGATTTTAAAACTTCCATTTTGTGAATTTATTTCACTGCATTTTCATATTATTCTGCATATGGAATTTAGAAATCTCATGCATCTAATTTATGATTTTGGTGTATGTGTGCAATAGAATCTGAAAAATCAAGAAATAGATACCAATAACTATGATTTTAAGCTCTGTTTACAGCATCAAACTCCCCTTCATCCCAAAATGTTTCAGAAACGCTGAAATTTCTTTTGACAATTATTTTCCAAAGTCAGCTGTCCTTTAAAATAAATTTTGAATTATAACTGTAATAGGTGAGGCCAGATTACCTGGAAAACAATTGTATTGCAGTCCTGAAAATTTGGTTAGTTTCACTTCCCATTCCCAACCAGTTATAAACAAATAGGGAAAGCTCAGATGAATCTTTATTTTGGCTTTGGGAACTCACTTGAAATAATAGATGTAAGTGAATTTAAGGTACCCTAACATTAAAAAATGTTTAAGTGATTATACATTCTTGCTTAAATGCAAATTAAATAATATATTTTATAGTGATGGAATTATTCTCATACTTTTGAGACAGCCTAATTCTGCTAAGATAATATTTCAATTTAAATATAATAAATAGAAATTTTTTAAAAAGAATGCTTTCTGAAAAACCACTTTCTGAAATGTCAATATTCTTTATTACATTAGGAAAATTTTTAAATGGTTAGAAATACAAAAGGAAATCAGACAATAAACTATTTTTTATCCTTACAAAAGAAAGTCTTTCATTATATTAGTATCCACCTCCCCTACTCACACAGAAGATACATTCTATTGTAGGAAACAAGTAAATTTATCGAGAAAATTAGTTTTAATTCATATATAGGTTATATATGATCAATCAATACAAAATTTTTCCCACAGAAAAAAATCAACTCATCCTCATTTTTCTTTGTTCAAATTTATATATTATGTTATTTTTTAAATTAAAGATGGTAGAAAAATTAACACCCAAATGGAAATAGTTGCTGGTGTATCTTGAAGATGTGTGAAACTTTGTTAGCCCCTAAATTTTGGACTGCCAAGTAGCATTTCACTCACTCTATTTCACCTACAAAAATAAACACTTGTGTAATTTCTCTCCTCATTTTTATTTACTTAAAAAGAAATAATTTGTTATAACCTAAGGAAATTAATATGGTGTGATTTTTTTCTAGAAACAGAGCAGGTCAACATCACTTTGAATTCAATGGTAGTGACTAATGGTATGCAATAGGACAGAATAAACTTTCAGCCTCCCACTCATCCCAGTTCACCCATTTATGGCCCCAAATATCTTGGATGTGAATACTGCGCTTTTATAATTTCAAACAGGATCCTCCCTTGACAGGAGATGGGGACAAAACTTATCAGGAAATGAATAGCTCTGATGATGCAGATTCCATTGCACTCTATACCCCACACACCTAACCCCCTTCTTTCTGGTTCTCCTTTGCCTCAGTGATATAGATTTGCATAAGAGGAGATTCTATAGCTGAATTTACTTTTTGGAGATACTTAGCAAACAAAAATTCCCTCATATGGGGAATGGATTGATATAGGAGAGATTGCAGGCAAAATATGTGTGGTGAGGAGATGAATAGCAATGATTTTCCCTTAAATTTAAGAATTTATCCCCAAGAGCTGACTTAGATTTTTAGATTATCGTTAGCATTTCTTCATGTCCTTTTTTCAGTGCCATTCTACCCACATTCATTCCTACTCCCACCTTTAAGCACTTAATATCTCATATCTCTCCAAAATCCACCTTAGGGTCTTAATTAGATACAGCAATATGGATTTATTATGCCAATGAAAGCTAACATCTAATGCCAGTGGTGAACATATTTGCATTACATAGTTGCCTGTCCTCACTCTAATGTACGGAAAACTAGCTTCTATCTTGAGTGACTAAGAAAGATATTTCAATAACCTTACCTACACACACAGCTAGTCCAGATCATAAATAAGGTTTCTCTCCTAGATATTATTTAAAATAATCATAGCTTGAAGATTTACTCTTAGTTTTTAAACTAATGTTGTAGAAGCACATTTTGCATACAGTAAAATATGCCAATTTCAATTGCACACTTCTATGAGTATAGGTATGCAGTCATCACATTTCCTTACTGTTATTTGAATAATAATATCAGTGTTTTCTTTCCCTCTTTTTTAATAAACAGATTGACAAATTTTGTCAATTTTGTTAATCTTTTAGAAACCCTCTTTTGTTTACATCAAAACTCTTTCTCTCTCTCGTCCATATCTCTTCTATTTTGTTGATTTCCACTCATTTCTTTCCTTCTACTTGCTTTGGAATTTTGGATTCAATTTTCTGCTTTTTCTAGATTTGTAAAGATAAGTTTAGATAATTGATTTTCAACATTTCTTCCATTCTAATAAGAGCATTTAAAGCTATACATTTTCTTTCAAGTCCTATTTCCGCTTCATGTGACATATTTTAACTTGTGTCTTCATTTTCATTGAGTGTTCTTTCAAAATATTTCTATTATGTTTTCTTCTTTGACCCATGAGTTATTTAGAAGTGTTGCTTAATTCCAAAATACTTGAAGATTATACAGAGATCTTATTATTATTGATTTCCATTTTAATTCCATTGTGCTCAGAGACCATATTCTGAATGGCTTTAAACCTTTTTAAATTCAATGAAACCTTTTTTATATTCCAGCACACGGTCTATCTTGGAAAATGTTTCTTGTGCAATCAAAAAATTGTTTATTCTGCTGTTGTTGGGTTTATTGTTCTAAAAATGTCAACTAGGTCAATGTGGCTGATAGTATTGAAGTCTCCTATATCTTTAATGAGTTTCTGTTTACTTGTTCTGTTTATTTATTTATTTACTTTGTTCAGGAAGATTAGCCCTGAGCTAAGATCTGCCACCAATCCTCTTTTTTGCTGAGGAAGACTGGCCCTGAGCTAGCATCCATGACCATCTTCCTCTACTTTATATGTCAGACGCCTGCCACAGCATGGCTTCATAAGCAGTACATAGGTCCGCACTGGGTATCCAAATCGGCTAACCCTGGGCCACCGAAGCAGAATGTGCAAACTTAACCACTGTGCCACCAACGGCCAGGCCCATACTTGTTCTATTTGTTACTGACAAAACAGTGTTGAAAGCCCCAACTATACTTCTGTATTTATTTATCATTCAGTCTCCTTTTGCATAATGTGCCTTGAAGCTCTGTTATATGCATACATATTTAGGATTTTATATCTTCTTTATGAATTGAACATTTTTATCACTATAAAATATCATTCTTTATTTCTGGTAATATTCCCTGTCCTAAACTATACTTAGTTTTATACTACAATAGCAACTCCGGCTATCTAATGATTAGTGTTTGAATGCCATCTTTTTTTCTGTCATTTTAATTTGAACCTATTTGTACACTCATATTTAAACGTGTTTCTTGTAGACAATATGATTAGTCCTGCTTTCCTATACAGTGTGACAAGCTCTGCTTTTGAATTACATTTAATATAATTATCAATATGTCTGTGTTTAAGTATGTCATCTTTCTGTTTCCTATGCCTATCTTTTATTTCCACTTTTCCATATTTTTCTGCCTTATTTTAAATCAATTGAGTATTTTTTTATTAATCGATTTGTCTGGAAAGCATTAACTCAGTAGGCTTGAGTTGCTTAAGTCTTGCACAGTCTCAGAAGTCCCTGTTTACATAATTGATCCTAGCTGAGCTCCAAGGAACTGAGGTCTTGAATTTTCCATGTACAACTAATTGATAAGGATGTTTTCTTCTCTTAGTCTTGAACCATGCTGCACTAGTTTGTCTACAGATATTGTGCAAATAATGTGATCTATAGTGAACATGTGCTTTTGCTCTGCGAGTCTGGAGTTTCTGCAAGCAGAGTGAGTCATTAAGATATTATGTGCTCACTTGACTAACTTGAAGTAAAAACCATGGACTCAGGCTCTAGAGAATTTCCCCAGAAGAAAACACCTCAAACATATTACTCCAATGTCTTTTGGAAACTCTCCCTTGATATCCTCGAGATACTTCCTGGTGTTTTTTTATTCCCTTTATGATCCTTACTTTATTTTCGTTCATTGTAATAAATCATAGCCAACATTATAACAACTTCTGAGTCATGTGAGTTCTTCTAGTGAATCACCAAACCTGAGAGTGGTTGGGAAACTACGGATACACCATGTTGTCCACACTATTGGCACACTAGCTATGCCTATTTGTTGTGTTTTTTTAAAAATATATCCTCTAAGAGTTTTCAATATCCATTTTAACTTATTCCATTTTACCTTTAAATAACATTATACTACTTCATGTGGAATATAAAAACCATAAAACCTAACAATTACACTTTTACCTTCTCATATTTTCCAAATTTAGCAGATCTTTATTTTCTCTTATGTGGCACCTGACTTTGCTAATAATAAAGTTGAGTTTGCCACTCAAAGGATTATAGAACACAACGTAGATAATATTATAAAATTGTTAAATAATACTAGCTTGAATTTTGTTCTAACCTTTTTTTGTATTTATGTACATAATTACAAAATGGAGTGATTTTGTAAACATTGGCTTCATTAAGCTATGTCTATATCTTAAATTATTTAACTGTGAATTATCATTTAGTAATATATATTGCTCATTTGAACATAATGTACATCTATATATTAAATAAACTATTCATCAAATATAGAATAAATATCTTTTTTGACCATAAGGATTGTCAAAAGAAAGAGTAATATATTTTATAAGAATATTTTAGAAAATTCAATTGACTAACGGGGATGAAGTGGAAAAAATGTACATGAGATACCTATAGTCTAATAAAACACTATGATTCTTGTTACCATGTAGATACTAGTCTAGAATACTGTTAAAAATGTTTAGAATATTGGGCATGTTCCAAATATTTATTGTGAAAGAACTTTCTGATAATTGTGTAACATCTATTTTGTCAGTCCTTCAACTGCTACACAGTGGCAACTTAGAATATTTGAAATTAAATTGCCAGGATGGTATAAATGAGACTTCTACAATGGTTATTTTGGTATTTATATGAGCCATTGAATGACACACTTGAATTCTCAACAACATTGTCTTTAAACAATTTGATTCATAAAAATAATTTCAAAGTCCCATTTTATTAAGTGGTGGGTAGTTGGAAATTCAGGCACACATGTTTTTATGGGAAACAAGTAGATTTTTTTCTCTTTTCTCATTATTAATTTCATTCTAATGCTAAATACAACTAAAAGTGTGAAATATATTTTATACTGAAAAGGAAATAGTATTAGACTTTCAATTATGACAGATATATTGCCTTGAGCCAGGGAGTATGTATAACAGTTAAAGTTTCTGAAGACTCTATGAAACATAATTCTGGCTGTGGTTTAGTGTGCCTAGGTAAATAGTTATTTAAATCCAAGTTAAAGCTTGAATTAAAGATGAGCAACTTGAGATAAAACGAGCACTTCATTCTTTTCAGCTAATCACTGTAGTTGGCAATTAGTGAAGGAATATGATCTACTTCAATTTCAAAAGATTATGTTGTAGACAGTCTAAATAAAGAATGGAATGATGATAAATTTTCTAAATTCTGAATTTCAGGGAATCTGGCCAAGGAGAATATCTTTTAGAGATTTGGCAGGGGATATCTAGATTAGATCCTAAATGAAAAATCATTTAAGAGAAGCAGATACTTTATGATTCTCTTGGTGATAGATACTTTTACTCTCCCTATTTAGAGTTTGGGAAGTAATGTGGACTCAGTAAAATTTACATCAAGGCTAAGACAAACCATATGAAGATTTCTTTTTTTATTAAGGTTATGAAAGTTAACATCCTTGTGAAATTACACATGTACATCATTATTAGTCATGTTGTAGGTACACCACTTCACCCCTAGTGCCCTCCCCCCACCCCCCTTTCCCCTGGCAACCACCAATTAGTTCTCTTTGTCCATATGTTAACTACCACCTATGAGTGGAGTCATACAGAGTTCATCTTTCTCTGTCTGGCTTATTTCACACAACATAATACCCTCAAGGTCTATCCATGTTGTTGTGAATGGGACGAATTTGTCCTGTTTTATGGCTGAGTAGTATTCCATTGTATATATATACACCAAATCTTCTTTATCCAATCATCAGTTGCTGGGCACTTAGGTTGGTGCCATGACTTGGCTATTGTGAATAATGCTTCGATAACATAGGGGTGCATAGAACGTTTGGACTTGCTCATTTCAGGTTCTTAGGATAGATACCCAGTAGTGGGATGGCTGGGTTATGAGGTATTTCTATTCTTAACTTTTTGAGGAATCTCCATACTGTTTTCCATAGTGGCTGCACCAGTTTGCATTCCCACCAACAGTGTATGAAGGATCCCTTTTCTCCACAGCCTCTCCAACATTTGTCACTCTTGGTTTTGGATATTTTTGCCATTCTAACAGGTGTAAGGTGATATCTTAGTGTAGTTTTGATTTGCATTTCCCTGATGATTAGTGATGAGCATCTCTTCATGTGTCTATTGGCCATCTGCATATCTTCTTTGGAGAAATGTCTGTTCATGTCCCCTGCCTATTTTGTAATTGGGTTGTTTGATTTTTTCTTGTTGAGTTGTGTGAGTTCTTTGTATATTATGGAGATTAACCCTTTGTCGGATAAATAACTTGTGAATATTTTTTCCCAATTAGTGGGCTGTTTTTTTGTTTCAATCCTGTCTTCCCTTGCCTTGAAGAAGCTCTTTAGTCTGATGAAGTCCCATTTGTTTATTCTTTCTATTGTTTCCCTCATGTGAGAGGGCATGGTGTCCGAAAAGATTCTTTTGAAGCTGATGTCAAAGAGTGTACTGCCGATATTCTCTTCTAGAAGATTTATTGTTTCAGGCCTAATCTTTAGGTTTTTAATCCATTTTAAGTTTATTTTAGTGAATGGTGAAAAAGAATATTTGATTTTCATTCTTTTACATGTGGCTGTCCAGTTTTCCCAGCACCATTTGTTGAAGAGACTTTCTTTCCTCCATTGTAGGCCCTCAGCTCCTTTGTCAAAGATTAGCTGTCCATAGATGTGTGGTTTTATTTCTGGGCTTTCAATTCTGTTCCATTGATCTGTGCATCTGTTTTTGTACCAGTACCAGGCTGTTTTGATTACTGTGGCTTTGTAGTATGTTTTGAAGTCAGGGATTGTGATGTCTCCAGCTCTGTTCTTCTTTCTCAGGATTGCTTTAGCAATTCGGGGTCTTTTGTTGCCCCATATGAATTTTAGGATTCTATGTTCCATTTCTGTAAAGAATGAGATTGGAATTCTGATTGGGATAGCGTTGAATCTGTAGATTGCTTTAGGTATATGGACATTTTAACTATGTTTATTCTTCCAATTCATGTGCATGGAATGCCTTTCCATCTCTTTATGTTGTTGTCGATTTCTTTCAAGAAGGTCTTGTAGTTTTCGTTGTATAGATCTTTCACTTCCTTGGTTAAATTTATCCCAAGGTATTTTATTCTTTTTATTGTGATTGTGAAAGGGATTGAGTTCTTGAGATCTTTTTCTGTTAGTTCATTGTTAGCATATACAAATGCTACTGATTTATGTATGTTGATTTTATACCCTGCAACTTTGCTGTAGTTGTTGATTGTTTCTAATAGTTTTTGTATGGATTCTTTAGGGTTTTCTATATATAAGATCATGTCGTCTGGAAACAGAAAGAGTTTTACTTCTTCGTTGCCTATTTGGATTCCTTTTATTTCTTTTTCCTGCCAAATTGCTCTGGCCAAAACCTCCAGTACTATGTTGAATAAGAGTGGTGAAAGTGGGCACCCTTGTCTTGTCCCTGTTCTGAGAGGGATGGGTTTCAGTTTTTGTCCATTGAGTATGATGTTGGCTGTGGATTTGTCATATATGGCCTTTATTATGTTGAGGCACTTTCCTTCTATACCTATTTTATTGAGGGTTTTTATCATAGATGGATGTTGGATCTTGTCCAATGCTTTCCCTGCATCTATTGAGATAATCATGTGGTTTTTGTTTCTCGTTTTGTTAATGTGGTGAATTACGTTGACTTGCGGATGTTGAACCATCCCTGTGTCCGTCATATAAATCCCACTTGATCATGGTGTATAATCTTTTTGATATATTGCTGTCTTTGGTTTGCCAAAATTTTGTTGAGGATTTTTGCATCTATGTTCATCAGTGATATTGGCCTGTAGTTTTCCTTCTTTGTGTTGTCCTTGTCAGGTTTGGGGATCAGGGTGATGTTGGTTTCATAGAATGTATTAGGGAGTGCTCCATCTTCCTCTATTTTCTGGAATAGTTTGAGAAGGATAGGTATTATATCTTCTTTGAATGTTTGGTAGAATTCTCCAGAGAAGCCGTCTGGTCCTGGACTCTTATTTTTGGGGAGGTTTTTGATTACTGCTTCTATTTCTTTACTTGTGATTGGTCTATTCAGATTCTCTATTTCTTCCTGATTCAGTTTGGGTAGGTTGTATGAGTCTAGGAATTTATCCATTTCTTCTAGGTTGTTCAATTTGTTGGCATATAGTTTTTCATAGTATTCTCTTATGATCCTTTGTATTTCTTTAGTATCTGTTGTGATTTCTCCTCTAACGTTTCTAATTTTATTTATTTGAGACTTCTCTCTTTTTTTTTAGGGAGTCTGGCTAAGGGTTTTTTGATTTTGTTAATTTTTTCGAAGAACCAACTATTTGTTTCATTGATCCTTTCTACTGACTGTTTTCTTTCAGTATCATTTATTTCTGCTCTAATTTTTATTATTTCCTTCCTTCTACTAACTTTGGTCTTTGTTTGATCCTCTTTTTCTAATTCCGTTAGGTGTCATTTGAGGTTGTTTATGTAAGGTTTTTCTTGCTTATTGAGGTGAGCCTGTATTGCAATGAATTTCCCTCTTAGGACTGCCTGTGCTGTGTCCCAAACCATTTGGTACAGTGTGTTTTCATTTTCATTTGTCTCCAGATAATATTTCATTTCTTCTTTAATTTCTTCAATAATCCATTGTTTGTTCAGTAGCATGTTGTTTAGTCTCCACATTTTTGGCCCTTTCCTAGCTTTATTCTTGTAGTTGATTTCTAGTTTCATAGCATTATGATCAGAAAAGATGCTTGATATTATTTCAACCCTCTTGAACTTATTGATGCTTGCTTTGTTTCCCAAGATATGGTCTATCCTTGAGAATGTTCCATGAGCACTTGAGAAGAATGTGTAACCTGCTGTTTTTGGATGAAGTGTCCTATATATATCTATTAGGTCCATCTGATCTAATTTTTCATTTAATTCTATAATTTCCTTGTTGATTTTCTGTCTGGATGATCTGTCCATTGGTGTTAATGGGGTGTTGAGGTCCCCTACTATTATTGTATTGCTGTTGATGTCTCCTTTTAGTTTTGTTAATAGCTTCTTTACGAATTTTGGTGCTCCTGTGTTAGGTGCATATATATTTATAAGTGTTATGTCATCTTGGTGGAGAGTACCTTTTATCATTATATACTGCCCCTCTTTGTCTTTCTTTATCTGTTTTGCTTTGAAGTCTATTTTGTCTGATATAAGTATGGCAACACCTGCTTTCTTTTGTTCATTATTAGCCTGGAGTATTGTCTTCCATCCCTTCCTCTGAGTCTGTGTTTGTCTTTGGGGCTGAGGTGTGTTTCCTGGAGGCAGCATATTGTTGGATCTTGTCCTTTGATCCATCCTGCCACTCTGTGCCTTTTGATTGGAGAGTTCAATCCATTCACTTTTAGAGTGATTATTGAAATGTGGGGGCCTAGTGTTGCCATTTTACCACTTGTTTTCTGGTTCTTTTGTATTTTCTCCTGATGGAGACCTGTTACTTTGTGTTATGGTCCTTCTGCTTATCTCCATTTTTCTGGAGTTTGTAACCCCTTTCCTTTTTTTGATTTTTCAGCAATCAGGTTCTTCCTGAGCATTTCTTGATGAGGAGGTTTTGTGTCGATGAACTCCCTTAACTTTTGTTCATCTGGGAAAGTTTTTATTTCTCCATTGTATTTGAAGGATATTTTCGCTGGGTAGAGTATTCTTGGCTGCAGGTTTTTGTCCTTCAGAGTTTTGAATATTTCATTCCAATCTCTTGTAGCCTGTAAGGTCTCTCCTGAGAAATATGCTGATAGCCTTATGGGGTTTCCTCTGTAAGTTATTTTCTTCTGCCTGGCTGCCCTTAGTATTTTCTCTTTGTTGTTGACTTTTGCTAGTTTCACTACTATACGCCTTGGGGTTGGTGTTCTTGCATTAATAAAGTTTGGAGATCTATTGGCTTCTGTGACATGCAGTTCCATCTCTCTTCCCAAGTTTGGAAAGTTCTCAGCTATTATTTCTTTGAAAAGGCCTTCTGCCCCCTTCTCCTTCTCTTCTCCCTCTGGTATACCTATAATCCTTATGTTGCATCTCCTAATTGAGTCAGATAATTCTTGGAGAGTTTCTTCATTTCTTTTTAGTCTTTGTTCTCTCTCCTCCTCTGTCTGCAGCATTTCTATATTCCTATCCTCCAAATTGCTAATTCTGTCCTCCACATTATCAACCCTACTGTTCAGAGAGTCCAGATTTTTCCTAATCTCCTCCATTGTGTTCTTCATCTCCAGTATTTCTAATTGGTTCTTCTTTATGGTGTCAAGCTCTTTTGTGACATAGCTCCTGAACTCATTGAGTTGTCTATCTGAATTCTCTTTTAACTCGTTGAGTTTTTTCATAATGGCAGTTTTGAAATCATCATCGTATAGGTTATAGATTTCATTGTCTTTGGGATTGTTTTCTGGGTCCTTATCATTTTCCTTCTGTTCTGGAGATTTAATATATTTTTTCATACTACTTGATGGCATGGATTTGTTCCTCTGCATAGAGATAGAGTTTAGTTGCTGCTTCCACTTGTTGTGACTGGTGTCGGGGGTGGCAGCTGTTTAGACTGCACCAACCAGGAAACCTATCAGCTGTTACTGACTGGACCTGGACCCCTCTTCGTAGTCACCGTGGTCCTGTGGGGTCCCTCATCGGTTGTGGGGGCAATTACAACGGGGCCTCAGGCTGCTGGTGCCTACTGTTGCAGCCCACTTAGACGTGTTCCCTCCTTGTGGTCTGCAGCGGTGTTGTGGGCTTTCCCCTCAGCCAGGTGCAGGATCACCTATAATCGCCACTTTGTCCCTAACAGACCCCAGAAGATCACGCTTGTCCACTATAGGTCCCAGTAGAGCTATGGATATCTTCTGCAGTCTGTCGTTAGCTCACCTAGCTGTGCTACTTTTGTCCCAGGGCCTTCCTACCTTGGGATTGCCTGTCGGGACCTCTCCACTAGTGCTGTGCAGAGGCTTTCACTGAGCCTGCTGTAGGAACCTGGGGTTCCCCCCTGGGCTGTGAAGCCATTTCACCAGAGCTCCACTCTGCCCCACTCGACTCTCACGGGATCTCTGGGAGCCCCTTGCCTCGTCTGGGACATGGCCAGAGTCCATGGGCCTGGTGGTGGCTTGGAAGCTGCTGCCTTGTGGGGAATTCTGCTCTAGGGAGCTTTCTGGTGTTCCGAATGCTGGGCGGGGGCTCCCTGCCAATGGTGAGCAGAGGCCCTACCTGCTGGGGGGGTGCGGGACCCTAGAATGTTCCCCCGGGCCGCAGAGCCGGGTGCTGGACCACCAACCGTGTCCCCAAGCACGTCCATGGGAAGTCCGGGCGCCCCCTGCACCGTCCCGTGCACCAGAGACCAGGGACCCAGCAACAGCTTGCGGTCTGGTGCCATGCCTGGGAATCCGCTTGCTGAGAGCTTCCCTTTGTTCTGGATTCTGGGTGGGGCCTCCCTGCTAATGGCAAGCAGAGGCTTTCCCTGCCGGGGAGGTGTGGGACCCCAGAGACTCCCCCCGGGATGCAGAGCTGGGCACTGAACCTTCAACCGTGTCCCCAAGAAGGTCCATGGGAAGTCCGGGCGCCCCCTGCACTGACCCATGCGCCAAAGACGGTGGGCCCAGCAGCAGCTTGTGGTCTGGTGCCATGCTGGGGAATCTGCCCGCTGGGACCTTCCCTTTGTTCTGGATTCTGGGAGGGGCCTCCCTGCTAATGGTGAGTGGAGGCCTTTCTGCTGGTGGGTGCATGACCCTGGGGATTCCCCCTGGGCTTAGGTGTAATCACGGGGGGCTTGAGTAGGGCTGTTGTCACCTGTTTCTACCATCGCTCCACTGGTGAGTGCACACTCCTGCCCTTGGTGTGTGGCAATGTTATGGGGGAGTCCGCTGGAAGAGAGCCTGCTGCAGGGACTAGGCTGTCTGGGGGTTGGGGGTCGGAGAGTTTTCACCTATTTCCACCTCCTCCTGGGGGTAAGTCCATCCACCTTCTGATGTATAGCAGCACGAGACTCTTAGGTGTCTTGAGATGCTATCTGGATATCCTTTGTTAATCGGTGAATGTCCAATTAGTTGTAGATTCAATGGGGGAGAGACAAAGAAGACCACTTACTCCGCCATCTTGGTCCCACCTATTAGCACACTCTTATTGCAATTGTCCCCTTAATTGGTTTGGTATCCAGTGTAGCTGGTTGCTAGGCTCAGGGGTGTACAGTTGTGATAGGCCTGAGGCCAATAAAGCTGATGTCAGTTCACTTAGGAGTGCAGCTGAGTAGGGCTAGCCCTTGGCATGGAGTCACTCAGTTGTTTCAGGCTTTGGAAGGTGGGGCTGATCCTTTTTATGGTTATGTGTGAAACACAAGTCTTCTGACGCTGATAAGCCTCACCCCCCTCTGGACCACATACACTGTCAGCACAGTCCTGGTCCATGCACACTTCTCAGCCCCCTGGAGTGTACCCCACTACCACACTGCAGAGGCCCCCACCTCTGCCCCAATGCCCACCACAGATCATCTGGTCCTCACACAAGCCCTGCCCCACAGAGGCAGACACCTTTGCCTGCCTGTAGAGGATTAAGGCACTCAGTCAGTGCAGGCTGAAAAGTAGCCTGAGGGCTTGCTGTTAGGTGGGGCCAGTCCCTAGGGCGGGTTTCCAGCCCTGGCTGAACTGGATTAAATCTGTGCCCTAGTGGGTGTGGCAGACCCCTGGGCTAACAGCCCAAGGGATGCACCTCAATGGCCCCCACCTGTGTCCATATCAGCACGCCTGGACCAGCTCAGAACAACGGCCCTCACCAATGTCTCAGTCTCAGGAGAGGATCCTCCTCTCACCAAGATGCCCCCAGAGCCCACCAGGTGAGTCTTGTTTCACCAAAGGACAGTCAGCCTTCTCTCTGGTGATTTTAGGTTGCTGCAATGAGTGAGTTTGTGTGTGGGCCCTTTAAGACCCAGATCTTTTTGGCTTTTGGCCGATTGCTTTTCTAGCGTGTCCTCACTGCAGTTAATAGCCAGCAAAGCCAGACAGTAAGACCCCCCTCAGTTGGGCTGAGGCTGTAGGATGGTTATAGCTGTATTGCCCCTGCTCTGGACCTCACTCCTCCAGGGAGGGCTGTGTACCTTAGGGTGGCTCCCGCCTGGCCAGCTGAGAAGCTCCGCTGCTCCCAAAGGTGGCTTTTTTCCTCTCCGGCCGGAGTTACTGCCTCTTCTGCTTTCGTCAGGACTGTCCCTTGTTGTGGGGGTTCTTTTTATCCAGTTTTCAGTTATCAATCCAGGGTGATTCTTCCTAAAATTGTTGTAACCTGGTTGTGTTTGTGGGAGGAGGTGAGTTCAACGTCTGCTCACAGCGCCATCTTGATGAGACTCTCCCATATGAAGATATTTTGAAGAACCAAAAGGCAGGAAAATGATCCCAGTTGAATTTCTGTGAGACTTGTGAAAGTAATATGCTGAGTTGAAATGTTAATTTGCCCCAATTCTAAGTAAAGAGGTAATACTCAGGTTGACACATTGCTTTTGCTAAACTAACTGTTCCAAGCTCTGGTGGGACAGAGCTTGAGATAATTTCAGCATCTATCAACTCCTCAATGTCAGGGGTTGGCTGTTTATATCTTTTCTATTTATCCATAATCACACAATAGTGTTACTATAGGTAGGCTGACAGTAGGAATGCTTATGATTTTCTTGTATGTTTACTATTGCATTAAATTATTTGGAATATTTCAAATGCCTCTATGATGTAATAATTTGAAAAGATACAGGAAGAAATAAACTTACCTAAAATACATGTTCTTATTCAAACTATAACTCTTATTCTTATTTATTTCTAAAATAAATTGAATATACTTTAATGGTGAAGAAAAGTGAAGTCCAAGTAAATCCTATAATTTAATTCTTCATCATAACAATGTCTATAGTATTCCTTTATGAGGTTACTGGCCATATTTTATCCATATAAATAAATACATTTGGTATACATGAATCAATAAACTAGATATACTGAGTACAAACTCTATGATGCATATAGTGAGTGATTAAAGCAAGTTCTTACGGAATCTAAAATCTAGTTGGAGCACAAAAACTAAATCATGCTACATGATTAGAGAACAAGGAAACACTGAAATTTGTGGTATTGACAATTATTAACTCTCTAAGAGTTAAGACTATGACTTTCTTTTTTTACCATTATCTCTCTAGAAGTAGCACAAAGCCTGGTAAATAGTAGTCAATCAATAAATATTTTTAATAAGTGCTTGGCTACATAATACATGAATATGTTCATTTGGCCTTTCTCATCATTTAAAATCTCTATTTCTTTAGCATATAAGTACATTTCTGTGCTGTTATTATTTTAATTGCTTCCTATTCACCCTGTTGTTGAAGAAAGGATTTCTGCCCTAGGGTTTTGGAGATGACCAGAAACATGACACCTGACGGTGGACAGATGTACTGACAGTAGTTTATTAGTCACATATACTCACAGTTCACATGATGGTTACACTTGGCATCAAAGTGAATCAGCAGGGTTTGTGGTAGGCAGGCTTTATAGTAACAAGAGGATGAGGCGCCTCCTGGTTCCCGCTGGAAGATGTGAATGGCTTGTTGAATTCCACAAGCTGGCAAAGAACTGAAACCTACTACTCAGGGATAAGCAGAAACTGCACCTAGTTCTTCCAGTAAGGAGTGCTGTTTGACAAGGGGACCTTATCTGTGGGAGCAGAGTGGGGAGGGGAACTTGCAGTTAGGTCATTTGAGGCCTTTCCAGATATTGTGGCAGCACATAATATTGGGCTTTAATTTTAGGCCTTGCCCAACAGTTATCCTCTCAGCTTAAACAAAGTGCTGTCGTTGTTGTTTTATTAGTTTAGGTCTCTCTAACTTTACAAGGAGATGTTTCTGTAATAATTTTTGCTAATAAAATAGGTTTATGACTATTCACTGAGGTAGGAGAACAATACTTGCATATTTTGACTTTCCACTGTCTTTCTATAACAAAGTCAAACCAGAGAAAATATGATGCTTGCCTCTGCCTATTTAGTTATTTAATTATTTTATGGCTATAACCAGAAGTAGTACATGACCTAAAAATTTGGAGACCTCTTGTTACCATACTGTCTGACTTCCTACTAAATCAGCTCCCATCACAAAAGTTAATTACCTCATCTTGCAAACCTGAGGCTATCTGGGAGTTAACAGAGCTCCTCTGGGAGGAACAGAACTCATTTTGAATCCAGATCTACTTTTTATCAAGCTTTGTACAACTGGACAAGGAATTTAACTAGTCTGAACCTCAGACAAGACAGGAATAATACCTCATAAGGTTATTTTGAAAATTAAATAATTTTAAATAACCAAAGTATTTAGTCAGGCCCTACCATACTAGAATTGCTCACTAAATGTAAAGACACTCTAATCACACTCTTTCAATGCTATTTAAAAGGTTCTTGAATGAAGTCAAACTGTCCCTTCCTGTCTGAAATATCTCATCTGCTTTCTCATGTACATGGCCCTACACCAATATTTTGTATGATGGAGGTTATTTTCCCCTAACTTACCATTTCAGAACTGAATGTTCTCCAGCTATTAATACACAATATGTTCCCAAGCCCTCTGTCATAGGACACGGAAATAAACATGTAGATCAAGTGTGGGAAAAGTTGTAACCTTTCCTTGATTTGGAAAGGTATAATTAGATGTTTTATGACTCATTATGGGACATAACTTTTCTACTTTCCTTCTAACCATTCTATTCTATTGCAGTGGATTTTTCTTCAGGCTTGTTTAATATAGCTGTGTTTAGACCTATTCTTTGACTGTAAGTGATACTAAAAATTGGACTTGAGTATTTTATTTGGAATGAAATTGTTACCTATCCAAGTTTAGCTTTTGATTATCAAGGATATAATTTTAAAAATAAGATTGTCAGCAATGACTATGAATTGAATGGAAAAGAGGAATGAGACAGTTTTACAAGGTTATACATTCATTTCCAATGCAGGTCCTTTTAGGAAAGTTGTAGCTATAAAGTATATAGTTGAAAAAGTAAACTACAGAATTTTCAGTTAAACAAATCTCAAAACTCTATATGAATTAAATTAAAAATGTTAATGAAATAACATGTCATTTAAAAAAGTAAGTATACATGTCTTCAATGCTCTATGTAGCTTATATATAAGGCTGAAAAACTTATCTTGACTACTGCTGTCTTGTCTTTACCAGAATGTTACTTATGAAAAACTATGATTGCACTCTGTAGAAACGGCCCAAAACAATATTGTAACTTGGTGATACTATAGCAATCCCCACTTTTACAGACCATTGCCGCATAATTGAGTCATTTGTATTACTAGAAAAGTGTGACTAGCCTGAATGAGAGCTAAACATTCATGTCATGATTCTACCAACCTCTTAAATGTGTTGATTTCCAGGCACCAGTTTTGAAATATGTTAGGAAACATTACATCATCTGATTTTTTTCTTTTTTCCAGAGCAGTTACATAAATATTGTCAATTTCATTCAAAAATAATATACTAATATTAATTTTTATTAGTACCACAAAACTGGTGCATTATTAAGATGCATGTAAGTGATTCATTTTTGAATTATATTTTAAAACATTAATAGAAAGATTCTAAAAATATTACCTTATAGAAATTTTTCTCAGATTTTAAAAGAGCCATTAAGCCTAAGTTAGGTTCAAATTTATTAAAAATTTTTCAAATCACTGACAATTCCAATAAAGCATGTCATAATATTTTGATCAGAGACATGATGCCCAAAATTGTTTACCTTTAGTTTTGCCTATGAAATTATCTTAGAGAAAATTACAAAAGATGATATAAAAAAGCCACCTACATCTCTGCAATTACTGTAAAATAGATATTAACATTTTTCCATATTTGATTCATATTTCTTTGTGTTTTAAAGGAATAAACCATCACAGATACATCTGAAGTCCCATATCTGCATCCCTTTAACTTCCTTCTTTTCCTAACCATTTATTTTGAATTTTGTGTATATTATTCCAATATATGTATGTATATATGTGTGTATGTATTTCTGTGTGTATTCTTCATACTTTTACTATAGGTGTGTGTTTGTGTGCACGTGTATGATACCAGACATCTATATTCTGTTATTTTAAAGGGAAAATAATATTTTCCTGATTCATTCAAAAATTCAATCAATTATGCCAGTCATCATTAAAACACTTTTAAATGCCTATATAACAATCAAGCAAGAATTTTGACATAATATAAAGCATTCACAACACAAATCACCTAATTATTTAATGCTGTGAATTCTAGTGGGTATGTTTGCATGCAGTTGGCCAACAATAGTATGGACTATCAACTGCAAATTAAATTGTCCTTTCACAGTTCAACAAACAGATAACATATTAAGATGCTAAAAGTTGTTTCTAAATTAAAAATGTGTTTGTAGTGACCATAAGTTCCTGGAAAAAGGGAAGATTTAGGTTCATGAAGTGTCAAAATGTCGGGAAAAGATGGGGAAGATAAATGTGATAACACACAACACATTTAAACACTGTGAGCACAGGCATGATCCTATCTGGAGAAGAGTTGCAATATAAACACAGTACATTCTATACTCTCTCACCAGTACTCGTGTGCAACTTAAATGTTTGCACCAGTACCCATGTAGATTATATGATAAGATTTTTATTCAGGTAGTGAATTCGGGGAAATATCACAAGTTGTTACAGTGAATATTTGGACAGTGAGAGTTTGGAAAGCAAGAGATGTCTGTTTGTGTCTACAGAAAGCTATAAAAAATATTGCATATGTGAAAATTAGTAAACAGAAACCTCAATAAATTGGAGTTGGGAAGGCAAAATGGGGAGTTCTTATACTTTACATCAATAGAAAATCCAACAGGAAGCAGAAAGACTTCCTCTTCTTGACCAGCAAGAAGCTCAGCCAATGAGAGACTGTCACAAATGAGCCACTAAAAAACCACTACATATCAAACTCTCAGTACTTCCAATGGACTCTTTGTTTACATTAGCCTTTCCAAATTCTTCTTCCCTTCTATAAAAGAGTTTCTCTTCCCTTGCTGCTGGGGGACTTGCTTGTGGCTCACCATGGTTGCAGACACTGAATTGCTATTGTTTGCTGATCCCAAATCAACACATTTTTGCTGGAGAAATAGACAGCTGTCTTTTTGTTCAAGTGTAACAGTTTGGTGTTCCATATAGGGATCTAGAAGACTCTAATGACTCCAAGGCTAGTGAGCAAACCAATGTGGTACCCACAACAGAGTCCATTGAGCTCGCTGCTTTTCTCTCCAACCCTGGAGTCTGAGGGTAAGTCTTTATCTTGGGTCCAAGCTTCCACCTTTTTGAATTTGAGGTTCTCTGGGATTTATTTGAGATGTATTTTAAGGCTTCATCCTTTTTTGATTAAGGCCTTGTTTATCTGTGAGTACTTGGGAGGATCTTTAGCCTGACTCTTTGAATCAGGCTGTTTCTTTGAACTGCATTAGCTTTTGGTTCTATTACTTCTGGAACTGGAATGTTCTCATATTTGAAACTGGTTGGCCTTCTGTCCAACTTTTGGACTGTTCATTGGAACTGTGCCATCCAGCCTTTGGGCTATCTCCCCTGGGAGCAGACTTTCTCTTAGAACTGCATTGATCAAACTTTAGTTCTATTTCCATATGAACCAGACTGTTATTTGAAACAGCGTTGTTCTCTGGAATTTCGTTGATTCAGCCTTTGGTCGACCTTAGTAAAATCAAATTGTTCTATTAGGACTCGCTGGTATTAAGCCTGCAGGCTGTTTGAGATGTTCAAGTTGTTTGAGTAGCAAATTATTTAAGCAGTATGAGCTGTTCAGGATGTTTAACAATTATTCCTTTGCACTAGAGAAATACCTCTAAGGAATGGGATCCCAGTTACCTAATACTTTGCGGGTGCCTCCCTACAGGGAGCCAGGGCAATTATATGTTTAAAAACCACTCTCTCATGCACATTTCTAACTAAATGGACTGATTTAACCAAAAGTAATTTAGAATAGCAACGGCCATTACAGGGAACCTTTGAACTCCCCAGACTTGCTTCCTTTAAAACCGAATTGGACAACCATAGCTCTATAATTTTCAAAACTGAATGGAACACTATTTTGATTGGTATTTTGAGGCTTCCAAATGTTATCAGGAGTCTATAATTTCCTCTTTGCAAAATAAAATTTTAAGATTAACCGAGGCAAACAAATGATTAGAGAAAGATAATATGACTTCTGAAGCCTCATGTTCCTCTTCTCAGTGGCCATCTTGTTCCACTTCCCCAGCTTCTTTGTCTCAGGCTCTACCTCTGACACCATCATGTTTCTCTCTACCAGGTTGCTGTGCTGTCTTCACGCCCTGTCTTCAGTGCCATCTTCCACCTTCCCTTCTATACCATCTATACAACCTCTGTAGTCTCAGTTCCCCCACGCTAACACTTTCACTGAATTTCCCTCATTTTCCTTGATGGTTGACCACTCCCACTTCCTCTGAACGTATCAGAACTTCTCCCTGTAAAATTAAGACTTCTGAGGATCCAGAGGCTAAACCGTTAATTTCTTATATTCCCTGGACTAAAGCTGAACTATAAGCCATAGTCAAAGATTTTCCTAAAGTGTTCAAATATCCTCACAGATTTGTTGAGGAATTTAACACAGTCATGCAAACTTGTCAAATTTGTTTCTCTGACTTATGCCAGTTAGTTCATGGATTGTCAGTGAAAACTAGGCCCAGCATTGGATGAAAACTCCTAATTGGGAAAATTCTAAAAGGTCTCTAGATTTACAACCAGAAGACCAGCTTGCTGACCTGTTGATATGTAGATAAATAAAGAATAATTGCTATCATAGAAGCATGGGATAGGGAAGAAAAATTGCTAGCAAATATTGTTCAGGGAATAAAGAGGCAATATCTAAAACAGGAAGAGACAAAGGACATTATATGAAGGTATTTGTATAAAGCTTGCTATTCTGACAAAAAAATATATAGGGGGGCCGGCCCCGTGGCCGAGTGGTTAGGTTCACATGCTCCGCTTCTGGGCTCAGGGTTTTGCAGTTTGGATCCTGGGCATGGACATGGCATCACTCATCAGGCCATGCTGAGGTGGCGTCCCACATGCCATAACTAGAAGGACCCACAACTAAAATATACAACTATGTACTGGGGGGATTGGGGAGAAAAACAAAAGATTAGCAACAGTTGTTAGCTCAGGTGCCAATCTTAAAAAAAAAGAATATATATATATATATATATATATATGTAAACTTTCCTAATACCAAAAGAAACATGAAAAGATAACAAGAAAGCAAAAAAAAATACTCCATAATACTCTGTATCTGCATAAATAGATATAATTAGAAATAAACTGAGAAAAAATGTATCAGTCATATCAATAAGTAGAAATGAGTTTGGGAAACCAGTAAAAAGATAAAAATATTTATAAATGAATCACAGATACAAATGTAAAATGCAAAACTATAAAGTTCTTAGAAAATAACATTGGCAAAAACCTACATGACCTTGGGCATGATGATGCCTTTTCAGATACAACACTAACAGCTTGATCTTTGAAAGGAATAATTGAAAATCTGAGCTTCATTAAGATTAACAACTTCTGTTCTGAAAAAGAAAATGTCCAGAGAATTAGAAGACAAGCCACTGACTGGGAGAAAATATTTGCAAAAGACACCTTTGATAAGGGGCCATTACCCAAAATACACGAAGAATTCTTCAAACTCAATAATAAGAAAAAAAAGTTAAAAATTAGCCAAAGATCTAAACAGGTAACCTCACCAAAGAATATATACAGCTGGTAAACAAGCATATGAAAAATGCTCCACATAATGTGTCATCAGGGAAATGCAAATTAAAACAACATTGAGATACCACTATATACCTATTAGAATGGTCAAAGTCTGGAATACTGACAACACCAAATGTTGGTGAGGATGTGGAGTAACACAAACTCTCATTCATTACTGGTGGGAATGCAAAATGTTGCAGCCACTTTGAAAAGACAGTTTGGCGGTTTCTTACAAAAGTAAACATACTCTTACCATATAATCCAGCAATTGTGCTTCTTAGTATTTACCCAAAGGAGTTGAAAACTTATGTTCCCACAAAAACCTGCACATGGATATTTATAGCAGCTTTACTCATAATTGCCCAAACTGGAAGCAACCACGATGTCCTTCAGTAAGTGAATGGATAAATAAACTGTGGCACATCCAGACAATGGAATATTATTCAGCACTAAAAAGAAATGAGTTATCAAGCCATGAAAATGCATGGAAAAACCTTAAGTGTATATTACTAAGTGAAAAAGCTAATCTGAAAAGGCTACACACTGTATGAGTCCAACTATATGACATTCTAGAAAAGGCAAAACTATGGAGATAGTAAAAAGATCAGTGCTTGCCAAAGGTTGGATGGGAGGAGGGATAAATAGGTAGAAAACAGAGGATTTTTAGAGCAGTAAAAATGCTCTATATGATACTAACGGTGGATACATGTCATTATATATTTGTTCAAACCCACAGAATGTACCACACAAAGGGTGAACCATAATATGAAATATGGACTTTGGCTGATTATGATGTGTCAATGTAGGCTCATTGAACGTAACAGTCTACCACTCTGGCCAAGGTTTTTTTTTGTGAGGAAGATTAGCCCTGAGCTAACTACCGCCAATCCTCCTCCTTTTGCTGAGGAAGACTGGCTCTGAGCCAACATCCATGCCCATCTTCTTCTACATTATACGTGGGATGCCTACCACAGCATGGCTTTTGCCAAGCAGTGCCATGTCTGCACCCGGGATCCCAACCGGCGAACCCCAGGCTGCTGAGAAATGGAATGTGCGAACTTAACCACTGCACCACTGGGCCGGCCCCTCCAAGGTTGTTGATAATGGGTAAGGCTATGCATGTGTGATTTGACCATTCTAATAGGTATATAGCAGAAGGTCTATAGGAAATCTCTGTACCTTCCCTTCAATTTCGCTATGAACTTAAAACTCTGCTTAAAAAATTATCATTAAAAAAAATAAGATTTTCTAATAATGAAAAGTACAATGCTAAGTTGTATACATGAAATACGAAATACCCTCAAACAAATGAATTACAAAAATTTTCATATGAAAGCATGCACATATAACAGGAAAATGCAAATTTAAAATCAGGTTTGTGATTCTGATATCAGATTAAGTATTTTATAATTTAATCCTCAGAGGGTGCAAAGAAAGATATTTCATAAAACTAAAGGATAAAATTCATAGTTATGACACAGTAATTAATATCTATACATTCTGCAACACAAAAAGTTCATAAATTATGAACTACATGAGATATAAGATGGTAACATTGCCACACATCTTTCAGTCCAAGACAGAGAAAATGTGCAAAAGTTATTAAAGATATTGAAGAGTCAAACAATATCACCAATATATTAGACCTTGTAAATATACATCAATTTTGAAAATATACCTTTTCAAAAGCATATGGAATATTCATAAAAATTGACCATATACTAATCTAAAAAGAAAGCTCAATAAATTTCAAAATTAGGAATAATACAAAACAGCATTCTCAGATCATAATAAAATAAACCTGGAAATAAATTTTTAAATGTTGAAGATACTTCCACCTGGAATATTTTAAGCTCTGTTAAATAAGTCTTTAGACAAAGAAGACTCGAACTAAAATTGCAGGGTTTCTAAAATTCATAACATTATAGAATATGGCGCAGATAAACTAAAGCAGTCTTCAGATGAAAATTCACAGCATAAACATCCTAAGGCAATAGCAATAATGACAAAGGAAAATGAATTAAATACCTAACTCAAAAATTAGAAAATAGTAGCAAACTAAACTGAAACAAAGTATAAGGAAAGAAATAAAAAAGAATATTTCAGAAGCTGAGCTAGAATTCATGAATAAAATAAAGCTAATAAAATAAAAACCCAAAACTGATTTGAAAACACAAACTCACACACACATTAAGGAAGGGTCACCCAGGCTTTTGGTTTTGGTGTTTTGGGTTTTTTTTCAGAGAACCAGTTTTTATTTTATTAGTTCTATTTTATTCATGAATTCTAAGTTCAGAGTTTGGAACAATTGGATAACCGTATAGAAAGAAAAAATAAATAAATTGATTCATTTGTGCTGGTCAGAGCTTATTTTGCCTTTAGAGTCATTCCTTGTTTCTTGGCTTGCTCTGCTCTATATAACAAAGAGTACGACTCCTACAGATTGCCTTTCCAAACTCCTAGATTCCAGCTGGGTTCCACTGGTAAAAGCCCATGATGGGAGTGTGGAAGCCAGAAAGAATGGAGAAGCCTGGGTCTTTCTATCACTCTCTCTTTCTCCAGTTGCCAGTGTTTCCTCTTGCAGCTCCAGCTCCTGCCATGGTTCTAGCTTTCAACAAATGAACCCAGACTAAAATATGGATTGAGTATGAGAGAGTATTAAGGAAGTATTGTTAAGTCCTTATCCATTGGATGTATGAAAAATATTTGTTTATGAATGGCATAATGTATTGGATGTTTTTTGTGAAATAAATCAGCATAAAACAATTGAGAGGTGGGGAGCAGCAAGATTGGCAGAATATTGATAATTATTGAAGCTGGATGATGGGGAATCTCTCTACTTTCGAGTATATTAGGTATTTCTCTAATAAAATCTTAAAGAAAATAAACAATTCATTTAAGATTGCTTAATAATCTCTATTTTCTTAGATATTTTCCCATTTGGGGAGGAGGGTTATAACCATCTCTTGTGGTACAGATCGATACTTTTATAATTTTATTTTGATGTCTTTAATGAGAAGGTTTTTTGTTTGTTTTCT
Source organism: Equus quagga (assembly GCF_021613505.1). Classification (NCBI taxonomy): domain Eukaryota; kingdom Metazoa; phylum Chordata; class Mammalia; order Perissodactyla; family Equidae; genus Equus; species Equus quagga. The sequence continues at coordinate 47,789,580 of NC_060276.1, forward strand.
CAATTATGCTTTCATTTTCTGGGGGGTGGCACAGTTGCCATAGTCTAGCTTTCCAGGGCATATGAGTCCTAATCCAGTCTTAGATTTGTGCTTTGAGGCTTCTTCTCTGTGGTAATGGTGCAATTCCAGCCATTGCACCTGTGCTATGTAAATTCATTTTACAGTCTATCTGGTTGTCTCAGCTCTATATGGTTCCCCGACAATTAGAATGTTTTGAATGCAACCCAGATTAGTGGGGCAGTGCTATTTTAGCTCCAGTGCATAGAAAGGATGCAGAGGCCATTGTTTGATTTAACATAATGGGTCAGTTCCATCATTTGTGGGTTACAATTGACACCCATACTTCTATCCAGTTTGGCTTCTGATTGCCATGTGGCTTTAACCCCTGCTTACCATTGTTGGTTTCCTCTTTTTATTACTCTCTGGATATTTTCTTCTTATGTATTTTTACATATTTAAAATTGTTTATCATTTTTATTAGCAATTGGGTGTTGATTCAATCTGGACTCACATTGTTCCCAAAGTCATTTGTCAATCCATTCCTATTTGGCTTCTCTCCATCTCCCTTCAACAAAACTACTCGTTTTGATGTCACCAATTAACTTAGATTTCTAATATTAATGCATATTTGTCTGCCTTCTTTACACTTGATTACTGGACAGCGTTAATCATAGTTCACCAAATTGTCACTTCTGAATCACTCTCCTTTCTTGAGTCCCATGACACCCCGCCCTCCTAGTGTTCCCCTCAAATCTCTGACCACAGCCTGATAGTCTCCTTTCCGTGCTCCTCTTCCTCTTGTTTCCTCCTTCTTAACCTTATTTTCACACAGGCTTTTTTGTAACCAGTTGTATTTGTTCTCTATAATCTGGCAAAGTGATTCCATAACTAAATATTATCTATATGGTGACAACTCCAAAATTATCTTCAAATTATATCTCCACTCTCAACTCTAAACACAAATATCCAAATAGCTATTTGATATCTCCACTTCATGTGTAATAGGCATCTTGAATTTAAATATCTATAAAGAAAATCCTAATTTACTACTCAACTTTTATTGCCTCACTCTTTCTCACCTTGGTAAATGGTACCAGCATCACCCCATTTTTTTTTTTAAAGATTAGCACCTGGGCTAACAACTGTTGCCAATCTTCCTTTTTTTTTTTTTTCTTTTTTTAAAGATTGGCACCTGGGCTAACAACTATTGCCAATCTTTTTTTTTTTTTTTTGTTTTTTTTTTCCCCCCACCCCCCCCCCGTACAAAGTTGTATATCTTAGTTGCATGTCCTTCTAGTTGTGGGATGTGGGAAGCCGCCTCAACATGGCCTGACGAGCGGTGCCATGTCTGCACCCAGGATCCGAACCCTGGGCCACCGCAGCGGAGCGTGCGAACTTAACCACTCAGCCACGGAGCCGGCCCCCATCCCATTGCTCAAATAAAAATATCCAGCATTCATTTTTGAGTCTCCCTTTTCCTCATTCCTCAAATCAATATATGAACAGATCTTGTTGACTCTATCATCAAAATAAATTTCTTATATGTCCACTTCCTTTACTCTCCTATGTTACCCGTCTAGGCCAAACCACCATCATCTCTCAATTGCACTACAGAATTAGCCTCCTTATTAACATCGCTGTTGCTATTCTTATTTCTCTACAGTCTGTTTTTCTCACAATGGACAAAGTAGCCTTTAAAAGCTTTATGCCGTATCTCTGCTGTTGCTCAGTTCAGTATCCTAACATTTCAGTTCCTCAAACTTCTCTTCAACAAGGATCTCACATTCTACGTTACCTCAGTCACTCACTCCCATGGTCTCAATTTCAAGCATCCTGTAAGACACATCTAACCAACACCTCCTATATTTTCAATTCCCTCCCTAAAGAATTACAAATTTAGCAATTCCTTCATCTCTCTAGGAATTACAATTCACTGATCCAACCCCTTTTTATCCTCACTTTCTTCTGTACCTTCTTCAAAGCAATGATCAATGACTATATTTACTACTTTGTATTCTTCCTTAATTCTCTTACTCCTCCTTTGTTCCTTTATATTTACTTAGCTCAACCAAACTCTTATAATATCCAGCTCTCCATCTACGTTGTGCCAGCACCCATATAACTGAATATGGCTGTAGAAAAACACACGGATATATTGACTGGTCTCATTTTCAATTTGAGATCACTAAACCACAGCCCAAAATCTGCATAGAACTCCTAGCTCCATAAACTATTTATTACCCCTCTTTCTTAGATGATTTTTTTTTGTATTCTCCTCTTTATTTAACTTAAAATACTTTTTCCCTCATCCTCATTCTCTGTGGATGACCACATTTGCTATTTCACTGAGAAAATGGAGGCAGTTAGAAGAGAACTGTCACAAGCTCCCAGCTATAAACACTACTTGTAACTGTGCTCTCCTATTGTACTATATTTTCTATCATTTTGTGTGACCTCTCTGTACTCATGACTGAGGTAAATTTTTGCATTTGTGTACTAGATCACATCCTCTCTCACCTACTGTAGCAGGCATGGAGATGTGCTGCTTGAATCTCCCTTTAACAAAGAATTTGATGTTTAACTGTGAAGAGCACAGTTGGCTGACAGCTTCCTGCTGTTAGTAACTTTAGAATTCACCTCAGCCTTTAAATCAAGCCAATGCTCTTTCTGGAAAGCCCACAGCTAATGGCTGAGCTGGAGTGCTAGAGAGGGCCTGGCCACCTGTGCCCAATGCAGGGGACTCATCGAACATTCAATATTTGCTCTGGATTTTCCCATTGGATTGGGCAAGAGGATCTGCATAGTAATCTGAGGCTCTCCCTTCTGTCTCACATCCTCCTGACTTTATTTTCTTAAGTGTCAGATCTTCATCTTTTCTGAAAGATTTCCCTGCCCAATCCTGCTCCTTCCCACCTTTTTAACTTGCACAGGCATTACAGCCATATCTCCAACTGTTTCTGTTCCTAAATCCATGTCAACATCTGCTTACTGGAGGACTCAAATGTCACACCTGCTCAAAAAGATTGTCCCAATAATTCTTAGTTTGATAACTAACCATATGTGTCAGTTTGCTCATAATAATCCTTGCTTAGACCTGCTGTCCAGTAATAATTATTTAGATCCCCCCTTTCACTTCACGTGTCCTCGGTTGGAAAATACACTATTTGGCCACACTAGAGTAACTAATTCTTAATCTTTTGGACTTTTCTTTGTTATATACCCTCCTCCCCTTGGTGATTTCATCTGTTCTTATGTTTTTATCATCATTCATATGCTAATAACCCCCATATTTAGTTCTTTAACCAGGGCCAAGTCTCTGAACTCCAGACTTATATGTTTATTCACTATTTTCACTTAGATGTCCAATCATCATCTCAAATTTAACATATATTAAATTGAAATATCAATCCCTAGATCCCTCTTTTTGTTACACACCACATCATTGAAATTTATAGATCTTCCTTCAGATATATGTCCAGGATCTGACCACTTGTCACCATATCTGAGTGTGATAAATCGTTATCGCCTCTCATTTTGATTATTGCAAAAGCATCCTAAAAAATCTCTCTGCTTCTATTTTTTCTCAATGTAGCAGCCAGAGTGACCTTATTAAAAGAGAAATCAAATGATGTAACTAATTAAATATTCAAAGTCCTCCAACGTTACCCATCTCACTCAGAAAAATTTGAAGTCCTTATCGGGCCATATGTGACTCTTCTATGTTATCTGTCCCCCATTACCTCTTAATATTCTTTCCCCCAGTCACTCTCCTATCACCATTTAATTCATCTCAGACAATAGTTTGTGTCCACTGAGAGCTAGACAAGACAGAATTAGATGTGCAAGAGATTTATTGGAAGAAGGAGCAGGAAAAGTCAGGGAGAGCCATCAGACCATGGTGCAGACCTGACATTTGTGGAAGGATAGAATGAAAGAAAGAAGATTGGGTAGGAAGAGTCCTAGACTGCAGTGCAGCTCTAAGAAAGTTTTGGCTGTGCTGCTGAGGAGTCCTCAAGTCAAAGTTGCATGTTGGAGGAGCCCTATGCCTTGCCAGAATGGGCCTGATTTAGTGCTCCACCATTCTCAGTCTTTGCTTGGGGACAGACCATGGAGAACATGGGCTCTGTACAAACATCCTGGGTGATCAAAAAGGACAGTAGCTGGAACCATCAAGCAAGTATGAGCAGCATATTTTCATGGCCACCACACATTGCTTCATAAGAGCCCACATATGGCTTTTGTATTAATCATTCCTTTTGCCTACAAATTTCTTCTCCCCTATATCTACAAAGCTTGCTCCCTTGTGTCTGTCAAATCTTTGCTCAAATGTCAGTCTTTGAACTAAGGCTACCTTGTCTAAATTTTAACTCCTCGACCACCACCACCACTACCTCCATCACCAACATAATTCCTGAAACCATTTTTTTTGCTTTATTTTCTTCTTCATCAGCTAATAACTTCAAGATACTACATATATATACATATATATTTAATATATGCTTTGTTTCTTTTCTAGTTTCTCCACTACATAGAGTATAACCCACTTGAAGGCTATGATTTTTTTGTCTCTTTTGTTCAGTCCTGTTTCTCCAGCACTTAGGATGTTTCCTGGTATATAGTAGGCATTCAGTAAATATAAGTTAAATGAACGAATAATAACTAAAATCCTTCTGTTTAAAACCTTACAATGACTTCCCATTACACATGGTATAAAATCAAAACTCTTCACTACGGTCTTCAGGGATTCTGATTCTCTCTCTTACTTCATTTCTTAGCATTTTTCCTTCACTCACTGTGCACCAGCCAGATAATCCTCTTTCATTTATGCCTCAAGTATTCCAATTCTTCCATATTTTATTTTACCTGGCAATACTTTTGTTTCTTCCTGAAATTCATTCTCCAACAATCTCTATTCATGGGACTGATTTGTATTTGATTTTAATTTAAATATTACCTTTTCAGAGAGGACTTCAAGACCACTGTCATGTATGTCCTTCTCTTCCTTGTTTTCTCTATCACAGCACCTTGTTTGTTTTCTTCATAATAAATACCACAATTTCTAGGCTTCTTATCGTCATTTTTATTGCACTTGTTTACTTGCATACTGTGTACTTTTCCATATGAGAAGAAATAAGTTCCATGAGGACAGAGAACGACCTTGTTTATATTGTTACTAAGTGTATATCTCAAAGTTAACATAGTGACTGACACCTAGCTAATGCTCTTAAACATTCTGTGCCTGTTTCAGTACAGTTATTTACTATGAATAGAAGTGGTTGAGAACATTGGGCTTCAGATCAGAAAGGTCTACGTTCCACTCCCAACACTGTCACTAGCTGTATGAAGCTAAGCAAATCAACTAACATTATTTTATAATGATAAATCTACTTTGCAGGGCTGTGATGAGGATTGAGAGATAATTATGGAAATCACTTACACAGAGCCTACCACATGGTCAGCACAGAATTTGTTAGCTGCTATTGTTTTTCAACTGTTTTATCATCATCATCATTACTGAACTACTTTCACAATGGAAAGGTTTAAATGAAGTCTCTTGGTAAGAAGGATAAAGGTAGAAAAAAACTATACTTCCTTAAGTCCTGTAAAAAAAATGAAAGAGGGACTTGAAAATTAAATTATAATTGGAATCATTCCAACTGTCCCTTTTCTACTTTTAGTTTATATATACATATTTCATAATATATGCTTATTATGTTGAAAATAATTATCCATTCATAAACATTGCCCATACTTTTCTTGGGGATTCTCAATTATCCAATGGATTTTCAAGGTTTAAGAATCTCTGTTTTAGTTAAAACACAAGAAAATTATATAAAAATTGATCTCTCTTTCTGGATGTATATTTGACACTAAACTTGTTCATGATTTGGAGAAACATGCATTAATGTATGTTCATTTTAGTATCTGTACATTCAATAGCTAGCATTCAAAAAAATAAAACTGTTCTTTCAAACAGCTTCTTTATAATTTGCCATCACTTGGCTTGCTACAGCTGTCACATGCTCACATTCATCAAGTTTACCTTGTCAATATTTATGGACACATTAAAAAGAATTGTTCAACTTCCTGGAAACCATATTTTATAAATTGTCTTTAAATATAAACCACTTTAACAGTTTATATTCATTTTAATTAAAGTGAAATATGATTTCCCCAAAAAGGATATTTCCATTTATTTATTTTCTCAAAATAGACTACAATCCTACAACTCACAGAATAAATAAAATATTCGTTAGCCATGAAGTAGACACTGAAGGATGAATACTAATGCTTTACTATAGTAGGCCTCATTGGAAAATATTTGCTATTTTTTTATGTTTTCACTGGGTTTTAATTCACATAAGAGGTTTCCAATAAGAAACTGACCTGGGCTCCTCATTTATTTTGGTTTCTATTTTTATTTCATATTAAAAGAAATAGTTTTAGTTTGTTTATTTGTAAAACATTCATAAAAATTGTTTGGGGAGGTGGTTCAAGATGGTGGTCTAGGAAGATTTTGAACTCACCTCTTCCCATGGACACAGCAAATCTTCGCTTACATGTAGAACACTTCCTTCTGAAACAGACCTGAAATCTAGTGGAATAGCTCCTTCATAACAAAGGATAAAAAGGACACATCCAGATGGGTAGGAGAGTCAGAGACGATGTCTTGAAGAAAAACCCACCCCCAACATGGTGACCCATAATTGGGAGGGATATCACAAATACAGCTTATCCCTTGAAGAGCAAGGGATTTGTGCTACACATCAGGCATCTCAAACCTTTTACCAGAGACATGAGACCCCAAAATATCTGGCTTTGAAAACCAATGGGGTTTACATTCAAGAAAATCATTGGGCTACAGAGAATGGAGATTCCACCCTTAAAAGGCTTAGGCACGTATTCAATCACCCTGGGACTCAGTACAAAAGTAGCAGTTAGAAAAGCATCCAGACCATATGTGAAAGAGATTCATTTGCTAATCTTAAACCATCTGCTGGAGGGGTAGGAATCTGTTGGGACTCTCTTCAGCGATAGAGGCACTGGTAAGTGCCATTTGTGTGTTATCCCTATACCTTGCTAGTGCCAGCACTGGTGGGAAAAATCCTTGCATGCCCCTTCTAATCTGCTAATGAAGGGGGGTATACCACTACTGGGCTTCTCCTGAAGCCCTGCCAAAGTCAGCAGGCCTGCACATCACACACAGGGTGTGACTGTTGACCACCTAGCTCTGGTGACCAGGGGAGATTACATTTCTGGGCACCATGAGTCTGAAATGAATGGAGAGACACTGTTTGGCACTCTCAACAAATGGAACCTATCGATAAAAATATTAGGCTGCTTAGACAATCACAAAGTTTGGAGAGACAACCACGAGCTAGCGCAAGGTTAAACAATAAAGTTCATCTCCTACACAAGGCTACTTCTTCAAGCCAGGGAGAGATAGCTCCTTTGCCAAATACATAGCAGCAAACACAAAGTTAAGCAAAATAAGGAGAAAACGGAATATGCTCCAAATTAATGCACAAGACAAAACCTGAGAAAAAACAATAATTATATGGAGATTATTAATTTACTTGACAAAGAGTTCAACGCAATGATCATAAACTCATTGAACTTGAGAGAAGAAAGAGCTTCAAGAAAGAGATAGAAAATATAAGAATGTACCAAACAGAAGTCTCTGAGCTGAAGAATTTAATAATCGAACTGAAAAATATATTAGAGGATTCAACAGCAGACTAGACAAAGCAGAAGAAAGAATCAGTGATCTGAAAGACCAGGCAGTGGAAATCACTCAATAGTAGTAGTAAAAAGAAAAAAAAAAGAATTTTAAAAAATGAAGACAGCTGAAGGGACCTATGGAACAACACCAAGTGGAATAACATTCCCATTATAGGAGTACAAGATGGAGAAGGCAGTGGTGGGAGAAAATTTATTTGAAGAAATAACCACTGAAAATTTCCCTAACCTAGGGGAAGGAAACAAATATCCAGATCCAGGAAGGTCAGAGAATTCTTAAAAAGATGAACCCCAAGAGAATTACATCAAGGCACATTATAATTAAAATATCAAAAGTTAAACATAAAAAGATAATCTTAAAAGTGGAAAGATAAAAATAACTTGTTAAATACAAGGGAACCCCCATAAGACTATCAGCAGATTTCTCAAAGAAGCTTTTCAGGCCAGAAGAGAGTAGCAAGATATATTCAAAGTGCTGAAAGGAAAAAACTTCCAAACAAGAATACTCTACACAGCAAGGTTATCATTAGAAAATGAAGGAGATAAAGAGCTTTCCAGATAAACCAAAGCTAAGGGCATTCATTGTCACTAAACTGGCCTCACAACAAATGTTAAAGGAACTTCTTTAAGCTGAAAAAAGGGGCACAATCAGTAACAAGAAAATATGCAAAATAAAACTCGCACTGATAAAGTTAAATATATTGCAAAGATAGTGGATTAATCATTTCTAAAGCTAGCATCAGGGGGAAAAGATAAAAGTAGTAAAATTAACTATAACTATAATGATTAGTGAAGGAATACAAAATAAAAAGATGTAAAATGTGACACCAAAAACATACAATATTAGTACTGCTTTGTAATAAATTTTGAAATCAGGGACTGTGATGCCTTTTTCTTTCTCAGGATTGCTTTGGTATTAGGGGTCTTTTCTGGTTCCATCCAAATTTTAGGATGGTTTCTGCTATTTCTATGAAGCATGTCATTGGAATTTTAATGGGTATTGCATTGAATCTGTAGATGTCTTTGGGTAGGATGGACTTTTTATCAATATTAATTCTTCCAATACATGAGTATAAACTATATTTCCATTTATTTTTGTTTTCTTCAATTTATTTCATTAATGTCTTGTAGTTTTCAGTGTACAGGTTTTTCACCTCCTTAGTTAAATTTATTCCTAGTTATTTTATTTTATTGATGTAATTTTAAATAGTATTCTTTTCTCAATTTCTCTTTCTATTCATTTTTTGTTAGTATATAGAAATGCAACTGACTTTTGTGTGTTGATTTTGTATTCTGCAACTTTACTGAATTCATTTACTAGTTCTAGCAGTTTTCTGATGGAATATTTAGAGATTCCTATATATATTGTGTCATCTTCAAATAGTGATAGTTTTACTTCTTTTTCAACTTGGATGCCTTTTATTTCTTTCTTGTCTAATTAACTTGGCTAGGACTTTTAATATTATAATGAATAAATCTTTTGAGAATAGGAATGTTTGTCTTGTTCCAGAACTTAGAGGAAAAGCTCTCAGATTTTCATCATTGAGTATAATGTTAGCTGTGGGCTTGTCATATATGTTCTTTGTTATGTTGAGGTACTTTTCCTCTATCCCCTTTTTATTGAGATTATTTTTATCATAAATTGATGTCGAATTTTGATGAATGTTTTTCTCCATTTAAGGAGATGACCATATGATTTTTACCCTTCATTTTGTTAGTATGGTGTATCACACTGACTGATTTTTGGATGTTGAAGCATTCTTGCATCCCTGGAATAAATCCCACTTGTTCATGCTGTATAATCCTTTTAATTTATTGTTGAATTCAGTTTGCTAATATTTTATTGAGAATTTTTGCATCTATGTTCATCAGGGATTTTTCTTTTCATGTGACATCCTTGTCTTGTTCTGGTATCAGGGTAATGTTGATCTTATAATATGAGTCTAGAAGAATTCCTACTTTTTCAATTTTTTGGAAGAATTTGAAAAGAATTGGTATTAATTCTTCTTTTAATGTTTGGTAGAATTCACCAGTGAAGCCATCTGATTCTGATCTTTGGTTTCTTGGGAGTTTTTTTGGTTACTGATTCAATCTCCTTACTAGTAATCACTCTGTTCAAATTTTCTATTTCTTCATGATTCAGTCTTAGTAGGTTGTATGTTTCTAGGAAGTCATCTATTTCTTCTGGGTTGTCCAATTTGTTGGCATATAATTGTTCATGGTATTCTTTTATGATCCTTTAAGTTTCTGTGGTATCCATTGTAATATGCCTTTCATTTCTGATTTTATTTATTTGAGTCTTCTCTCTTTTTTTAATTGGTGAGTTTAGCTAAAGTTTTGTCAATTTTATTTATCTTTTCAAAAAACTAGCTCTTAGTTTCAGGATCTTTTCTATTGTTTTTTTACTCTATTTCACTTACATTTGTTCTAATTTTTCTTCTTTCCTTCCTTCTACTAACTTCAGGTCTCTTGTTCTTATTCTATTTTAGTTCTTTTAGGAGTAAAGTTAGGTTATTTGACGCTTTTCATGTTTCTTAAGGTAGGAATTTATTCCTATGAACTTCCATCTTAGAACTGCTTTTGATACTTCCCATAAATTTTGGTATGTTATATTTCCATTTTCATTTGCCTTAATGTATTTTTTGGTTTTGCTTTTTTGTTTGACTCATTGGGTGTTCAGTAGCATTTTGTCTAATCTCCACATATTTGTGAATTTTCCAGTATTCTTTGTGTAATTGAATTCTAGTTTCATACCATTGTGGTCAAAAATTATGCTTGATATGATTTCAGTCCTCTTAAGCTTATTCACTTGTTTTGTGGTCCAACATATGATCTGTCCTGGAGAATGTTCCATGTGCAATTGAAAAGAATATGTACTCTGTTGCTTTTAGATGGAATGTTCTGTGTATATCTGTTAAGTTTATCTGGTCTGAAGTGTCATTTAAGGTCCATGTTACATGATTTGATTTTGTGTCTGGATGATGTATCCATTGATGTAAGTGGGTCTTAAAGTCCCCTAATATTATTGTATTGCTGTCTATTTCTCCTTTTAAGTCTGTTACTATTTGATTTATATATTTAGGTGCTCCTATGTTGGGTGCATAAATACTTACAAACGTTATATTTTCTTGTTGGATTGACACCTTTGTCATTATGTAACACCCTTCTTTGTCTCCTATTACAATATTTGTTTTAAAGTCTATTTTGTCTGATATGAGTATACCTACCATGGGTTTCTTTTAGTTTTCATTTGAATTGAATATCTTTTTGCATCCCTTGACTTTCAGTCTGTGTTTTCTTAACCCAGAAGTATGTCTCTTGTAGGCAGACCATAGAAGAGGCTTGTTTTTTTACCCACTCGGCTACTCTATATCTTTTTATTGAAGAATTTAGCCCATTTACATTTAAAGTAATTATTGATAGGTGTGCATTCAATATAATTTTGTTAACTATTTTCTGGCTATTTTTGTAGTTGCTCTCTGTTCTTTTCTTCTTCTCTGATTCTCTTCCTTTGCAGTTTAATAATTCCCTTTAGTGGTATGCTTATATTCCTTTATCTTTATCTTTTGTGTATTTACTATAAGTTTTTGCTTTGTGGTTACCATGAGGCTTACATATAAGAACTTATATCTATACCAGTCTATTTTCAGTTGATAAAAGCTTGTTTGATTGCATTCTAAAGCTCAAAATTTTTACGTCCCCTCATGTTTTATAATTTTGATGTCACATTTTACATCTTTTTATCTTGTGTATCCCTTATTGAAATTTTAATTATTTTTACTACTTTTTCTTTTAACCTTCATACTAGCTTTATACATGGTTAATCTATTAAATTTACTGAATGTTTACCTTTCTATTGAGATTTATTCTTTCATATCTTTCCTTGTTACTAATTATCACCCTAACTTTTCAGCCTACAGAAATCTTTTTAACATTTCTTGTAAGGTAAATTTAGTGGTAATGAACTCCTTTAGCTTTTGCTTCTCTGGAGAACTCTTTATATCTCCTTCAATTCTTAATGATAATCAAGCAAAGTAGAATATTCTTGTTTAGACGTTTTTTCCTTTCATCAATTTGAATGTATCATCCCATTCCCTTTTGGCCTGCAAAGTTTCAGCTGAAAAATCTGCTGAAAGTTGGGGCCAGCCCCTTGGCTGAGTGGTTGAGTTCATGTGCTCCGCTGCAGGAGGCCCAGTGTTTCGTCAGTTTGAGTCCTGGGCACGGACATGGCACCACTCAAGCCACGCTGAGGTGGCGTCCCACATGCCACAGCTGGAGGGACCCACAACTAAGAGTATACAACTATGTACTGGCGGGCTTTGGGGAGAAAAGGAACAAAATAAAATCTTCAAAAAAAAATCTGCTGAAAGTCTTATGGGGATTACCTGATGAATCACAATTTGTTTTTCCCTTCCTGCTTTTAAGATTCTTTACTTATCTTTGACTTTTGACATTTTAATTATAATGTGTCCTGGTGTTGGTCTCTTTGGGTTCATCTTATTTGGAAATATTCTGGGCTTCCTGAACCTGGATGTCTGTTTCCTTCCCCAGGTTAGAGAAGGTTTCAGCCATTATTTCTTCAAATAAAATCTGCCCCTTTCTCTGTCTCTTCTCCTTCTTGGAGCCCTATCATGTGAATGTTACTGTTTGATTTTGGCCTATACATCCCTTAAGCTATCTTCACTTTTTAAATTCTTTTTTCTTTTTGCTGCTCTGATTGGGTCAATTCCTTGTCTTCTTGTTCATGGATGCTTTCTTCTGCTTTATCTAGTCTACTGTCTCACCCCTCTAGTGTATTTTTCAGTGCAGTTATTGTGTTGTTCAGCTTTTTTACCTCTTTTTTTGTTTTTTCTTATATTTTTCCATCTCTTTGTTGAAGTTTTCACTGTGTTCATTCATTCTTCTCCCCAGTTCAGTGAGGATCTTCATGATCATTACTTTGAACTCTTGATCAGGTAAATTACATATCTCCATTTCATTAAGGGTTTTTTTCCTGATATTTTTATCTTGCTCTTCTTAGTAAGAGCATCTTCCTCTGTTTTTTTTTTTTCATTTTCCTTGACTCACTATGTTGGTTTCTCTGCAGTATATTAAACAACCACCTCTCCCAGTCTTGCTGGAATACCCTCATGTAATAGATAAACATTGTCATTCAAACTTGCTCAGGCTTTTGTTTGTCTCTCAAACCTTTGTGCTTACCCAATCAATCTATAATATTTTTAAAAGCTCCCAGTAGTTTAGGATGTGCCAAGTCCTGTCTCTGTTGCATAGAAGAGGATCTCAATGCCTAGATATGGGCTGATTGGAAGCCAGACCCTCAGGCAGCAGCTGTTAAAAGTATACAAGTATATACATTTCTGTGAGACTGCAACCATATGCCTCACTGGCCAAGAGATCCAGGTGACCTGGAGGTGTCTTCTTGTTTGGAGTAGCAATAATCAGGGGTCTGGATGAGTGTATAAGTTGTTTTCTGGGAGATACCAGCAAGCCAGAACATGACAGAGGGAGAGTGCCAAGATAGCATCCACAGCCTATTTTCCTTCAGAGTGGATTCATAGGCCACTGGTTCTGTGGCAAACATGAAGCATGTCCCTCAGGCCAAAGCTCCAGGACAAGCAAAGGGACCTCCTTCACAGGAAGACTGAGAGGGCTGTGCCCCAGTCTCTTGTCTGTGCAGTGCCCTGGATATGGTGACCTGCCAAAAATCATCTCTTCAATTGTCACAGTCCTGTTACAAACCAGGAATGCAAGCCTCTCATCCACTAGAGCCAGGAAATCAAAGAGTATCCCCAGGGCAAAAGTTACCAAAAAACAAGGGAACTAGATGTAAAAACCAGGGTACCAGATGCATGTAAAGCATGACACTGTTGCTCTGGATCATGGCAGGGGGAGAGAATAAAGGTAGCACCCCTCTCCAAAGTCTCTGGAAGGGCTTATAGACAGCCCCTAAATACATGTTAATTAGAAGCCTCTCCCTCAGGCTGTAGTCATGTCATGTAATTGTTATCTTTCATTCTATTAATGTGGTGTATTACATTTATTGATTTGCATATGTTGAACCATTCTTGCATCCCAGAGATAAATGGCAATTGTCAATGGTGTATAATCATTCTAATGTGTTCTTGAATTCAATTTGCTAATATTTTCTTGAAAAGTTTTGCATTTATATTCATTAGGGATATTGGTCTATACATTTCATTTCTTGTAATGTCTTTATCAGGCTTTGCTATCAGGGTAATTCTGGCCTTGTAGAATGAGCTTGGAAGTGTTCTCTTCTCTCCACGTTTTTGAAAGAATTTTAGAAGGATTGGTGTTAGTTCTTTTTTAAATCTTTCATAGAATTTTCCAGTGAAGTCATCTCGTCCTTTCCTTTTCTCTTGTGGGAGGTTTTCGATATCTGATTCAATCTCTTTACTCATTATTGGTCTGTTTGGATTTTCTATTTCTTCCTGATTCAGTCTTGGTAGACTGTGTGTTTCTAGGAATTTATCTATTTCTTCTAGGTCATGCAATTTCTTGGCATATAATTTTTCATAGTAGTAGTCTCTTTTGATCCTATGGATTTCTGTACTATCAGTTGGAATGTCTTCTCTTTTACTTCTAATTTTATATACTTGAGTCTTTCCTCTTTTTTTCTTAGTCTAGCCAAAGATTTGTCAATTTTATCATTTCCAAAAAACAGCTCTGGTCTGGCCCAGTGGTATAGTGGTTAGGTTCGCATGCTCAGCTTTGGTGATGCAGGGTTCCCAGGTTTGGATCCTGGGTGCAGACCTATACACTGCTCATGAAGTCATGCCATGGTGGCATCCCACATACATAATAGAGGAAGATTGGCAACCATGTTAGCTCAGGACCAATCTTCCTCACCAAAACAAACAAAGAAACAATTCTCTCTCTTGTTTTTTTTCCCTCTATTTTATTTATTTATGCTCTGATCTTTATTATTTCCTTTCTTCTGTTAACTTTGGGCTTAATTTGTTCTTTTTCTAGTTTCATGAGGTATGAAGTGATGTTTCTTATTTGCAGTCTTTCTAATTTCTTAATATATGCATTTATTGCTATAAACTTCCCCCTCAGAACTGCTTTTTGCAGCATCGCATAGGTTTTGTTATGTTGTTTTTCCATTTTCATATGTTTTGAGAATTTTTAAATTTCTCTTTTGATTTTTTCTTTGACTCATTGATTGTTTAGGAGTGTGTTGTTTAGTTTTCACGTATTTGTAGACTTACCAGCTTTCCTCTTGTTATTGTTTCTAGTTTCATACGATTGTCATCAGAAAATATACTTGGTATAATTTTATTCATATTAATTTGCTCGTTTTTTCTCCTATCGTATTATCTACCCTTGGGAATGTTCCATGTGCACTTGAGAACAATGAGTATATTCTGGTGCTCTGGGATGTAATAGTCTATATATATCTCTTAAATCCGTGTGTTCTAAAGTAGAATTTAATTCCAATTTTTCCTTGTTGATTTTCTGTCTGAATGATCTATCTGACAAATAAAAATGGCGAGTATTAGGATATTGGAATATATGAGGAAGTCATTTGGTGTAAACCTAATTTGGCCTGACCTTGTCTTTCCAAAAGGGCCTGACCATGGCCATTGAGCATGCATTGTATATCTGCTTTAGATATTCCCTATGGCAAGAACAAAGATCCTTGAGATAAAGGTGCAACTTCCCTCCCCCTCCCAACATTGGCATTTCCTTAAGTATTAACCATCTTTCCTTAGGCTATGAACTGATTGCTTGAAGTGCCGACCTGTGACCACCTAGCTCAGCTTGAGACAATAGACTTGCTCCCTGCTACGTCTGCCGAGATAGCAGACCCATTACCTGCTGTGCCCATCAAATGCTGTGCCGACAGGGAAATCTTGTGACTATTGTAGGAGGGACATTTCAATCATATGTGAAACACCCTCTTTGAGGGTATATAACCACCCTGTGTACTCCCACTTCTTTGGAGTGCTCTGTTCCTTTGTGGAAAGACTCTCCCAGGTTATCATCCTAAGATTTAAGCTCAGAATAAACTCACCCAAATTTTCATTTATAGATTGGTTATTTTCATTGACATATGAAATAGAAACTAATATTTTTAAATGCTATTTTATTTTTGGTCTCTGTTACAGATGAAGTCAGTTCTAAGTGATTCAAGTACCTATTGCAATATGGTACTCCTGAAAAGTTGTACCAATTTGCCCAGCAACATTGTGTGAAAATGTCCATTCCCTTCAACTTCATCAACATTGGACACTGCTAAATGTTTTTTGTTGCAAACATGATATCATTTTATAATGCACTTCATAAGTGGGAAATATAAAATATATTCAAGGATATTTCTTTTTTTGCGTTTCTTCTTCATGATCTTTTATCAGTTTTTTATTTTGGTGTTTGCCATTTTCTATGGATTTGTATGGCTCTTTGTGTTAAGGCTGTTAAATGATAACTATAAGTATGTATTACAAATATATTTTCCTTATTTCTTATGGGTTAGGTAATATAATTTATGGTTCATTTTTACAAAGGAATTGGGAATTTTTATGTAGTCAAAACAAATTCTTGATTAGTCATTTGAGTCACTGCAACCTCCTTTTCTTCCAAGTCAGGAGTTGCTCAGATATTTCGCCCCCATATGGGCACTAAATGAGAGTATGAAGCCCATGGAAGTAGGACAAGTGTCCTGGGTAGCTGTTGACACTCAGAAAGATTGGTGAAGAGCCACACACCAAATGCTAGTAGCTGGTATTGGCCTAGCCAGATGCATTTCCCATTCTCCCAGATGGATGCTAAAATAAGAGAACAGCTTTCACGAAGGAGCAAAGAGCGGATCTAAAAAAGATAAAGACTGAGCATATGGTCAAGAGTCTCTGAGATTTTACAAAAGCTGACACCATGAGAGTGAAGCACTAAAGCGGCAGCAACCTGTGTTAGTTAATAACAAGAACTCTGGGAGCTAGACTACCTGGCTTCAAATCCTGGCTCTGCCCATATTGCATGACTTTGGGTAAGTTTCACAACATCTCTGTTTCAATTTCTCCATTTATAAAATGGTATTAACAATGGTAATTACCTCTTAAGGTAGTTATGAAGAATATGCACATATGTATGCATATATATATTACATATATATTGTACTTATTAGTCAATACATATAAAACACCTAGGATAGCATTTAACATGTAAGATTTTTAAATAGAAATAAATAAACCTCAGAACAAAGGAGCTACAACAGAGGAAACACAAATAACAGAATAAAGAAATGTTACAAAAAATGTAATATCTTTGGAAAGATGAGAATATATCTGTCACATCAAACAGGGACAGACTGTTATGAAAAAAATATATGAAGAGAGAGAGAGATCTTGAAAATGAATTCTCATGGAGGCTTTGTTGTGGTCCTTAATACCTCTTGGGAATTCTAGGACTCTAGGTAACAGATTTGAAATCACATGATTTCAAATAAATCCCAGAGGCTGTCTAGTTTTATGCTGGAAAAGTTGTGTATTTTTTCCTCTTCTGTACAACCACTTTTGCTGTTATTGTCTGCCTCTGTGAAAATAGTTACATGTAGATTTCTCCAATCTCTCCCCTAATCTTCCCTACCTCTAAATCTCATTTGGATAGATTAATAAATTTCCTTCCCAGATCAGAGATGCTGTTGCCACTTTTAAGATGATGGGCCAGAGAAAAATAATAAAATCATCACATACTTTTTCCTCCATTTTTTTCTGCTACAGCCTAGGATTGCTTTTAATCTGCAACAGTAAAAAGGGCTACATGTGTGGCTGTTTTCATGTCTTTTGGAGCTCATCTATGCTTCTACACCTTCTCCATCTAAATTAAGGGATGTTATTAGGCTAGTAGCTTTTGCCCCAATTTTTTGTATTTATTTTTGAGAACATTGTACTACTCCCTTAGTGAAGCTGACTATTGGTTCTCATGGTCTTCAACCATTTTTTCTTCAAATTATACTATATGTGACAAAAATTATTCAAAGTGTGCAATGTTGCTTTCACCATTCGTTAGTTGTAGTGTGAATGGAGATAATTTCCCTTGTTTCTCTTTCTTTGATATTTTCTATCAGGACTTAAGAGGTTTTGAGAGTTGTAAACTAGCTTTTACAAAGCTATCTTTCTAAGATACCTCATTTGACTTACATGACCAACTTTTGTAATGCATTTCCTAATATGGAACCACTTTTGCATTCTCTCAATAAACCAAAGTTTTCAGGATAAATCATTGCTTATTATAAAGTTGGCTATGATTTATAGTAATCAGTTCAAATTTTTCAAATGCATTCAGTAATATAAAATCCCAATACTCCCTACACCTCATATTAAAACACCTTCCCTATCACAATATAATGTTCCAGTCATTCAGTGAGAATTGTAATTGTCAAAAATGTGAAAAAATAGAACTTGATAGTATATTACAGTATGTAAATTATAATACATGTCATGCTTATATTTGTTCTGAGTGAATGTAATAATAATAATAGTAATAGTAATAATAATTTGTGAAACTAACCTTTACTGAACACCTATAAGTACCAGAAATAGTGTTAAAGGATTGATATGTTAATGCGTTTAATCCTTACAGAAACCATATAAGGAAGTAGATACTATTAAATTTCCAATTTTATAGATGAGAAAACTGGGGTAACTAAAGTTTAAATTACTTCCCCAAGGTAATTCCACTAGTAAGGGGTAAGCTGGAGAATGTGTATCTCTTTCAGGAGAGAAATAAGAACTCAAGTTAAAATATGGGCACTATGGACTGGTGAGAACTACTGGTACCATATTAGATTATATTATTCTTAATATGACATCTTTTTATGATTTAGGGCAGGGAATTATGGAGAGGAGAGAGGAATGTGATGAGCCTCATGATGCTGCACTAGAGTGTTTCTTCCACTTTAACAAACAACCTTAAGATAGATGTCAATGTTTTACAACAAATACATTTATTTTCATGTTCATGCACTTGGCTAGGCTAGGCTGCACTCCAGGCTTATGGTCAGATCCAAGTGGGCCCCATGTCTTCATTCTCAGGCCAAGCCTGAAAGTGGCAGCAGCTACTGGAGGTATGCTCTTCTTTTGGCAGACCACAGGAGAACAAGAGAGGCCAAGCAAATCAAACAAACAGATTAAAATGCAATCTATACAGAAACTGAAATATAATGATGTACAACTGAAATTTACACAATATTATAAGCCAATGTGACCTCAATAAAATAATCTTTTTAAAAGTCTCTTCTTGTTCATGCCTTTGACCCAAGCAACTCACAAGGCCAAGCCTAACACCAACGGGGTGGGAAAATATAATTCACATACTTTAATATAACATACTGGAAAGTCACATGGCAAAGGACATAGATGTACAACTCTATAACAAGGAGGGAGTGAACTATAAGAAATAACAATGCAATCTAAAACAGCCACTGTGCACACTCTCAGTGATTTTCAGTTTTGCTATATACTGCATTTTTTTGTTTTGCTATATAAATTCATTTGAGTTTCAGGATTAGAATTCTATTACACCTTCATAACATGAACAGGAAGGATTCCTCTTTCTATACTCTGAAAATTTTTAAGTAACATAAGATGGATCTATTCCTCTAACATTTGAAAGAACTTAGGTGTAAAACTGTCTTAGTCTAATGTTTATATTGGAAATAGTTATTAGATAAAAATTAATTTTGTTCTTTAAATAAATTCATTGAGACTTTTAATTTTTGAGCCTTGGTAATTTACAAAGTCATAAAGTATCACGTAGTTTTATATGTTCAAAAGTTATCATATAACTGTATACCACAATATATACATATATATATGTATATATGTGTCTGTACCTATATATCTTTCTAATCTTGATTATACTTGTCTTTTCAATTATTCACTTGTTTAATTTATTTGACAATTACATTGGAAAACTATGAATATATTTCCTTTAATTTTATTAATTACTTCATCCTAATTTTCTTAAACTTATTTTATGGTTTCCTAAGTACAAATATTATGTAATTTATTTCATTTACTATTATTCAATTATGTAAAATGTAAGGGAGGGACCGGCCCAGTGGTGCCGCGGTTAAGTGTGCAAGTTCTGCTTCAGCGGCCCAGAGTTCACCAGGTCGGATCCCGGGTGCGGACATGGCACTACTTGGCAAGCCATGCTGTGGTAGGAGTCCCACATATAAAGTAGAGGAAGATAGGCACAGATGTTAGCTCAGAGCCAGTCTTCCCCAGGAAAAAAAGAGGAGGGTTGGCAGCAGATGTTACCTTGGGGCTAATCTTAATCAAAGAAAAAAATGTAAGGGAATATTTTGATACATATTAATGTTATTGTTATATATTTAAATGCATACTTTCATGGATTGTCTTATTTTCCCAGTTCTTCACTCTGCTATATTGAGTATGAATCCATACTCTGCCATTAGACATTTTCCTGCCTTTCTCTGAATAGCATATGCTTCCCCACCCCACTGATATTGGACTCAGTTTTGTGACTTGCTGTAGCCAATGGATTGATAGCAGATATGACATGAGCAGAGACTTTAAATGTGCTGTCCTGATTTGCCTGGCCATCTTGTGCTCCTGGTATTCCAACAGAAAAGCACATCCAAGCTAACTTCTTACCAGAGAACAGTGAAGACATGTGGAGAAAATATGAACTCAATCTAAAGCTTGCAGTCAATCATACAAATCTTATTCACCAGTAAATATTTATTGTGGTAAGTTGCCAATATTTGAAGTTGTTTGTTATGCAGCAAAAACTGACTATTATTGCAATATTATGTCTTTGATTTTTTGTGTCCCAAGAACTATTGAGAATTATTTAATTATTTTTAGATCACTGAATTTTTAATTTAGTTTTTATTTTATCTCTTTTCAACCAAAATCTGAATAATTCCTGCATTTTTTTACATTAATATATTTCTAGCATTATATAATGAATATTTGTAAATCTTTCATAAATGCTGACAAAAGAATAGTCTGTTTGTCAACAAAGCTTGGTGCACATATCTTTAACTTCCTCGTATTATTCAAATAGTCTACTATGTCATTTGCTCTGCCACATTTTTAAAAAGATTTAGGAAGATGAGGTAAAATCCTGCTCTACTATTGCTTTTCTGTCAACTAGTCTAACATTTCATACAGACTTTGGCCTTTACAGTTCACAATGGTTATATGACATTTTGGTGTAGCACTTTTGACACAGCTGTTTTTCAGTGGCCGCTTTGATTTTGTTTCCACATCAAGGATTTTTACCAAGGCCATTTGGACATAGGAACTTTGTGACACAGCCTTTATAAACAAACCAATTACCTTTCAATGCTTCTTATTACAAAGGAAGCATCAAACAGACTTTCTTGAGGATAACCTTCCACATGACCACCTCCTTCCCTATATGTCAAGAATGGGATAGGGCTCAAGAATCAGGTAAGTTTCAGTTAAATGATTAAGTAGAGGGTGGGTTTCAGGTCTTGGTTTCCTGTTTCTTATCTTATCTAAACATAACTAAATGAGATTTTACATTTTTTATTGGACAATTTGATATTTAAGTGTGTCCTACATTGTTCTTCGTTGTGAATTAAAACATTGGTCAATAATTTCCTGATGTTAGTGATATTTTGGCCGTGAATTCTACAGTGTCTGATACTGACAGCCTGTTTTCTTTTAGTTTGTGTTTATCTGGTATGTATTTCTAAAGTTCTTACTTTTAACATTTTGTTTTATATGGTTGATTTGTTTTCTTTTAATATTAGAGTGAATGTTTTCTTTTAACTGGACATTTTTTATCATTTATGTTTATTTTCATAATTGATGTGTTTAGTTTTGTTTTCAATGTGAATTATATTCTTCGTGTGTATATTTTTTACCACTCTAGTTGTTTGTTTTATTTTGTTTCCTTAATTTCTAATAAGTGGATGGTGTATTAGTCAGGATAAGCTAAATTACCCTGATGCAAAAAACATCCACAAATTGTTAGAAGCATTTTCAATAAAGGTTTGTTTTTGTTCAAAATATAACTCTGTTCCTGGTTGGCTGAATCTCTTCTCCAGGTCCTGTTTACTATGAGGCCTAGGCTGATGGAGAAACCTCTATCTAGAGTACTGCCAGTCTAGAGACAAAAGAAACTTTATACTCAGAGAATCATGCACTAATTATTAAACCTTTTAAAACACAATTTTCAGGCAATAGAAAATTAAACAACCAAGATTAGCATCCAAGAGTGGGGTGATACAACACTTGCCCAGAGAGGCACATTTAATGTTTGTAATAATAAAATATTTACCTTAGAAGATATCTGTCCTGATTTTAATTCTATCAGTGGTTTCAGTATTTCAACGCATACTTGAATCTATATTTCTATAATTGTCAAAAGTCAGGAATGAAATAATTCTCCACTTCATGAGAAAAGTAACTTGGACTAACTCTTCCTTCCTTTTCTAGTTTGTTTAACTAGTCTGGTGTTTTATATCCAAATGAAAAATTTTACAAGTATCTTTCTGATCTATTTTTCCACTTGTGCTTTGTGACCTTATTTAATTTTTGTCTGTCTAGGTATCTCTGTTTTATCATCAGTACCCTCATGTCATTTATTTGTATACTCCTTTTTTTAAGAATACCATGTAAGTTTTTATGTATCAACTTATTCTTTTTATTATTTATTTCAATTAAAATACAATACAATCAAGTGAAAATTTTGTTTTTATTTTTTAGGATAATTTTTTCCAACTTTAGTGAGATATAACTGACATATCACCTTGCGTAAGTTTACGGTTTATAATGTGATGATTTGATACCTCTGTATATTGCAAAATGATTAGCAAAATAGGGTTAGTTAACACCTCCATCACCTCATATAATTACCTTTTTGTATATGGGCATGGTGAGAACATTTAAAATTTACTCTCTTAGCAAATTTCAAGTATATAATACAATATTATTAACTATAGCCACCATACTGTGTATTAGATCCCCAGAACGTATTCATCTTATAACAGGAAGTTTATACACTTTGATTAACATCTTCCCATTTCCCCCACCTTCAGCCCCTAACAACCACCATTCTACTCTGTTTCTAAGAATTTGATGTTTTTAGATTCCACATGTGAGATCTACAGTTTAATCTTTCTCTGTCTGACTTATTTCACTTAGCATAATATCCTTAAGGTCCATCCATGCTTTTGTGAAGGGCAGGATTTTCTTTGTTCTCGTGGCTAAATGTTATTCCCTTGTGAATATATATATATCACAATTTCTTTACCTTTTGTAGATGGACACTTACATTGTTTTCATATCTTGGTTATTGTGAATAATGCTGCAATGAACATGAAAGTGTAGATATCTCTTTGAGATCCTCTTTTAATTTCTTTTGGATATTTACCCAGAAATGGGATTTCTGGATCAAATGGCATTTCTATTTTTATTTTTTTATTTTAATTTTTAAATTTTAATTTAAATTAATTCCTTAACTAGGGAATTTTTCTTTTTGTTGTTTTTATTCAAGATTGTCATCAGACAATTTCTAAATTATTTTGCATAACACATATGGTCTATTGTTTTAACTAAAGAATGAGTGTTCGCCTGGTTGTCAAATTCGTAGTTTGCAATCCTTTTTCCTTTAGAACACTGGATATTTTATGCCATAGTCTAGTGGATGATAGTGTCCTGGAAGGTAGTCCTGATAAGAGCCTAATTTTTTCCTCTGTAAATCTATATGGCTGGATAGTTTTTTCTTTAGTTTTGAAATTTAAATGATTTGCCCCACTTTGTGTAAATGTGTCTATTTTTTCATTTATTTTCCCTCATATTTAGTGAGCTTTTTGATCTACAAACACAAGGCTTTATTCAGTTTAGTACAGGTTTATTTTAATATTATATCTCTCATTGCTAAGACTGCTGCATTTGTCGTGGCATCTTATTCAGTGAAGGAGATCTGGCCTAAGAACATGAATGTGCTTGCATACAGGACATTTCATGGAGCTGACTTGCGGCTGAGCTTGCTTCAAGGATGTTCTGAGGATGTTCTGCCCAGTCCTCTTATGGCCCCTCCGGGATAAACATTGCCTGCATACAGGAATGTTCTCAGATCCTGGAATTCAGCCTAGGGGTGGGAAGCACACACAGCAGTGTAAACACGTGAGCGCGCTTGCGTAGAAGCATGTATGCTGAGTCACCGCCTTTGGCTAGTTGCCGGCTTTGTCTAGGGAGAGATAAAAATAAACAGCCCGTGCAAGACGGGGCTTTTTTCTCCACTATCGACACCGGTGTCTGTCTCCTTTTTTTGGGCCCCAACTTTCTTCATTTCGTCAGCAACATCTGGCGCCCAACGTGGGGCTCAACTAGACTGAAAGGGTAAGCACCCTGGGCATTGCGAAAGGGGGACTTTCAGGATCTGAGGAAACCAAAAGGGACTTCACCCCGAGTGGCATAACAGGGGACTTTCAGGAGTCTTGGCTGCAATGGGGAATTCTAATTCTCTTCGCTCGCAGTATTTAGACCTTATTAAAGGGCTTTTAGAGTCCATAGGGGTTAAGGCGTCCTCTTGGCGCCTGAATGAACTTTTTCGCCATATCGAATGTCATTGTTATTGGTTTAGACACCAAACCAAGGTGCAGTTAAACTTGGGGGAATGGAAGCAAGTGCAAAAGGAATTGCGAAAGCAGCATCAGCGAGGAAATGTGATGTCTCTTAAACTGTGGACTCTCTGTAGTGAATTACGCAGGCTATAAAATTGTTTGATACCGACAGCGACACCAAGTCTCGCAGTGAGCCTCATAGTGAGCCTCATAGTGAAATTCATTATGAGAATGTCCCCATTGAGGAGGGGGAGGCTAAAGATTTACCTCCTCCTCCCCCTCCAGAGACTCCAGATCATGATTCCAGTAATAGCGAAAGCGAGAGTGATGGGGAGGATGGTAATCCTCGTCTAGAGGATACGGTTATTGAAAAGATGACAGAGACATTTGCTAAGCTCTTTCCAAAGCAACAAGAGGCAAAGGGTCAGCGATGTACTCCTACCGCTCCTCCTTATGCCTCTTTATATCCTATGGCAAAGGAGGAGCCTAATGTAGGACTTGAGAATCGCCGTTTCTTTTTTCCCCCTCCGCTCAGCCTACCCTATAATGAGAATGATGATGATGACCTTCCTGCGTCACCGGGTGGGTTTATACCCCCCCCCCCCCCCCCCGCTTATGTTCCCGATTACCCGGCAAAGGCTTGCAGGGGGAAAAATGCAGGTGAATTATAATCCTTTGGAGTATAAATTTTTTAAAGATCTTAAATTAGCCGTATCTCAATATGGCCCTCAATCTCCTTTTGTTTTGGCTATGATGGAAAATGTAGGTACGGCTAAGCTCTTGCTTCCCGTTGATTGGTCCAGTATTGGACAGGCAGTACTTGAGGGCTCCCAGTGGTTACAATTACGGAGCTGGTGGGAGGAAAAGGCTCAAAAACAAGCTTGCGAAAATCAAACCCAGAATCCGCCGGGGCCTACCAAGGATAAGCTGACTGGTAGTGGCTTATATAATGCTCTTCAGCAGCAAGCCCAATATACTAACCAAGACCTTCAGCAGGTCCGTCAAGTATTCTTGCGGGCCTGGCGACGGGTGGTTCCCACAGGTCAATCCCAGCCCTCCTTTGTTAAAACTTTACAGGGTGCAACAGAGCCGTATACTGATTTTCTGGCTCAATTAAGGGTTGCCGTTGAAAGGGCAGTTGGTACTAATCAGGTGGGAAGACTTCTTTTAGAAACGTTGGCCTTTGAAAATGCGAACCCAGAATGTAAACGTATTTTGACTCCCCTACGAGGGCAGGGCAACGATTTGGGGGAGTATATTAGGGCGTGTGCTGGGGTGGGCGGAGTCAAGCATCAGGCTTCCGTGTTTGCCACGGCCATGGCTACTGCCTTAAGGCCCACTTCTTCAGTGGGGACGTGCTTTAATTGTGGGAAGCCAGGCCATTTTCGAAAAGATTGCTGGCAAAGTAATCAACAGAAAAGGGGTTCTCCTTCCAAACGACAATCAAGGGCTTCTTCTAAGCCTCAGCCCCCCAGAAATTGTCAACGGTGTGGTAAAGGAAAACATTGGACCAATGAATGTCGATCTAAAACTGACAAAAATGGAAACCCCCTTTTTAATAACATGCCACTTCTTAATCCGTCGGGAAACTCGATGTGGGGCCCTCGTCCCTGGGGCCCTACAACAACAATACCAGGGACCAATTCGCGGGTGGGCCCGTTTTTCCCTCCAGCTCCCTAGGAGTCAGTTTTCAGGGTCCCCCCTTACTAGTGTCCAATCTAAAAGCCGCTACTCATGGCAGCGCTGCGGCTGATTTGCCTATCGCCGAAACTATCACTCTCTCCCCAGGAGGCGGTCCCTACAAACTAAGAACTAATGTCTTTGGCCCACTGCCCCAGGGGACCTTTGCCCTCCTCTTAGGACGAAGCAGTGCAGCCCTTCGAGGGATAACTGTTTTTCCGGGGGTAATTGACCGTGATTATCGGGGAGAAATTTGTATTGTGGCCCAAGTTTCCAAGGTCATCTCGTTACTAGCTGGGGAACATATAGCCCAGCGTTTGCTACTTCCATATGTCCCTTTTCCTACAATAAATAGAGAAAGAATTGGAGGTTTTGGCAGTACAGGTAAAGATGTATACTGGGAAATGTTCATCAATGATTCTCGCCCGTCTCTGACCTTGATAATCAATCAACAGCCTTTTGAAGGCCTCATAGATACCGGGGCCAATGTCTCTGTCATCTCCTTACTCCAATGGCCAGCTACTTGGGAGAAACGGAAATGCTCTTTGATGCTGTCTGGTATAGGTGCCACTTATGACGTGTGGCAAAGTGCCCAACCTCTATCATGCTGTTCATCTGGAGGAAAAGAGATGTTTATAACATTTTACATAGTTAACATACCCATTAATCTATGGGGTACAGATGTTTTAACTAAACTAGGAGTATCTTTGTCTTTCCCTCCGGGAAACTAACAGCCACTGCTCAGCCTCCTCGAGCACTCCCTCTTAAATGGCTTACCAATACACCAAAATGGATTGAGCAGTGGCCTCTACCCTTAGTAAAGCTCGAGGCCTTGGAGTCATTAGTTAAAGATCAGCTTACTGCTGGCCATATCGAGGCTTCAACCTCCCCATGGAACTCTCCAGTGTTTGTCATTAAGAAAAAATCTGGAAAATGGAGACTCTTAATAGATCTGAGGGAGGTTAACAAATGTATTGAACCCATGGGAGGGTTACAACTTGGGCTACCCTCTCCTGTCTTGATCCCCTATGGATGGTCTATTACTGTGATCGATTTGAAAAATTGTTTTTTCTCAATCCCCTTGCAGCCGCAAGACAAGGCTAAATTCACTTTTACTATACCTACTTACAATCACTGTCAGCCAGTCAAGCGATATCAATGGACTGTTCTTCCTCAAGGTATGATTAATAGCCCAACCTTATGTCAAGAGTTTGTAGCACGAGCCTTGTCTCCGGTGAGACAATTGTTTCCTCAATTTATTTTACATCATTACATGGATGATTTGCTTCTTGCTGCTCCTGATAAGGAGCAGAAGGCTCCATTTTATCAAAAGGTTTTGGAAGCTTTAAAGGCTTTCAGATTGCAAGTCGCTCCTGAGAAAATACAGGAAGAATTTCCCTATTCTTTTTTAGGGTCAACCCTGGAGCCAACCCGTATCAAACCTCAAAAGATCCAAATTCAAAGAGATCATCTGAATACCCTTAACGATTTCCAAAAATTGCTCAGAGATATTAATTGGCTTAGACCTTCCATTGGTATCCCCACTTATAAACTGCGGCATTTATTTGGCACTCTAGAGGGAGACAGGGCGCTAGATAGCCCTAGGCGATTGTCTCCTCAAGCTGAGGAAGAGCTCTCCTATGTAGAGCAGCGCATTTCACATGGATTTCTTTCTTATATAGATCCTCAGAAACCCATTCAATTAGTCCTCTTTCATACATCTCATTCTCCTACTGGAGTGATAGCTCAAAATAGAGCCATCTTGGAATGGCTTTTCCTTTCTAACCAAACTAATAAGAAGCTACAAACATATATTGATAAAATAGCTCTTCTTATTGCTAAAGGAAGAATGCAAATTCTCCAGCTAACTGGCCAAGAGCCCCAAGAAATTATTACCCAATTAACTAACGTTCAGGTCTCCAGAAGTCTTCAATTTAACGAAGAATGGCAGTTGGCTCTAGCGGACTATTCAGGAAAACTGTCTAATCATTATCCTCATTCTAAACTTTTTGATTTCTTTCGACAGACACCTGTGATCATCACCAATCTTATTTCTCATGCGCCTGTCTCAGGTATTACTGTTATTTACTGATGCTAACAGAACTTCCGCAGGATATTGGACAGATCGTCAACAAAAGGTGTTACCTCATTCTTTTCCTTCTGTTCAGCTTGCTGAATTATGGGCTATAACCTTAGCACTACAAGATTTCAACGCTACTCCCCTCAACATTGTGTCTGACTCTCGTTATGCCACTTTGTCCTGCTCAGTGCTCCCCGAAGTTGACCTTCCTTTGTTCTCCAAATCTCCTATAGACAAGCTTTTCCTACGAGCTCAACAACTATTGTTACAGCGACGGGATCCAGTGTATATTTGCCACGTTCGAGCTCATTCTGCTTTACCTGGCCCTATTGTAGATGGTAACAGGTTAATAGATGCTCTATTATTTCCCCTCAGGGCAGCAGACCGCGAACACGCTCTTCATCACACTAATGCTCAAGGACTTCTTTCTAAATACTCTATTACTTGCCGTCAAGCTCGTGACATAATTCACACATGTTCCTCCTGTGCCCTTTTCTCCTTAACCCTTCTTCCTCCAGGCGCTAACCCCCGGGGTCGTCGCGTCAATCAAATTTGGCAGATGGATGTTCTTATCATTCCATTTTTTGGACGCTTGAAATGTGTTCACCATACTATTGACACCTATTCTCATTTCCAATGGGCATCTGCCCTATCCTTGGAAAAAGCTGATGCAGTCATCACCCATTTACTTGCCTGTTTTGCAATCATGGGCATTCCTTTGCAAATAAATACTGATAATGCTCCAGCATATCAAACTGTAAAACTACACAAATTTTTTCAAAAATACCATATTCAACACGTTTTTGGCATTCCCTATAACAGCCAGGGTCAAGCAATTGTTGAACGCGCTAATAGGACTCTTCATGAATATCTCCATAAAATAAGAAAGGGAAATATGAGTAGAGAGTACAGTGATAACCCCCGAAACCTTTTGCATCAGACTCTTTGAACTTTTTGAACAGAAAACCAACTATCTATAGGTTGAATTATTGAGTTAATTTACATATTAATCAGATAATGGATTGCATTTTATCCATTATGGATTATGCTAAACATAATTCTAGTGTCAGTTCATATTTTGAGCCCTAATTTTCAAGTTTTTTATCCTCTTGCCTGAGTTTATCATATCCTCTTTCTACGTGTGCATTTACTTCAAGCTAGCTCTTTTTTCATGTTCTTCTTTTTTCCCCTAATATTTTACCTCTTATTTCATAGAGTCCATAATTATGAAATTTGTTAAAGAAATATACTTCAATTTTACGTATATTTCTTTCCTCTAAAATATTTTAAGTGCAATGGCCCCTATTTTACGTTACCAAATAATTTCATATACTCACTTTTTATTTTTATACTTTTTCTTTAATACTATTCGTTAAATTAGTAGAAATTTAAATTTATCTACATTTGGTAGTCATCTATAAACTTAGTGGGCAGATCATCTTTTTTACCCATTATTCTCCAACTGGCTACTGTTAGAATCTTAAAATCCTAAGTTGTCAGTCTGTTGATTATCATCTTTGGCCAGAATTTCTATATCTTAGAGTCATTCATCTAATTCACATAATAGCCAATGTATGTCATGTTCTCATTGACTATATAGAACAGAAATTATTATGAATAATTTCTATCATTCAGTTCTTCTTATCTTGCTTGATATAATGTATGAAAATACACAACTGCAAGTGTTCAATTCTCCAATGTATGTTCTGTTTTCTTTTCCCTTCTTTCTATTAGCTTTGTTTTTGTGATAAAATGTGCCACTTCTAGTTCATTTTCCCCTTTGTTGTAGTATATTATTTTCAGTATAAATGCATCAATGTATTTATAAAGAGAAATAATCATATGACATAGAAAGGAGTCTGATCAACCTTGGTAAAGACAGAAATTGTAGCAATGTAATAGATGGGAAGGTTTACTTTTATGATTCAGGTATCGTCTAGTTCTTATTGAGTATATCCTGAACTTAAAGTTGTGAAAAATCATAATTTTCTCTTTTTATTATAGAGCAATTAAGATGATGACAAATTGGCTTAATCATTTTTGGTAAACATATTTAGGCAAGTCCCTTAGAATAATGAGCAAAGTGCTCCTAGGGTTTGAGTATCTTAGACTACTCTGTGAGACATGAGGTGCATAATTCATCAAATATGAATTATTAGCATTGTCATTATCACTGTTATTTAGGTAAAATAAAAAATATAGTTTATCATTGTGTAAAGTGCAAAATAATGCATCTCACCATATTAGGATGTTAATAATAATTGTCAAAAATACTATTTCATGTGGTAAATGAAGAGTGAATGGTTCCCATACTCCTATACATCTTCGGTGCATGAGTACATGAAAAGAAGCACATAGTCATGGGCCCGACATGAAATACAATTGCCAATGAATATTGTGTGGTAAAATTTGAAAAGCAATCAAACACAAAAAGAATATATTTAACAAATTAAAAAAAAATCATTTTTACCCTCTCAAAATGAAATGCGTATGGAACAGCCGGACAGATGATCAATAAGGAAACAGAGAACTTGAACCATGCTACAAACAAATCGGACAGAACAGACATATACAGAACAATCTGCCCAACAGAAGTAGAATACTCATTTTTCCCAAGTGCACATGGAAGATTCTCCAGGATAGATCATATGTTAGGTCATTAAGCAATTCACTTTTTTTCAGCATTAAGATTTTTTAATAAAAGGAAGTTGAAGCTCTTAAAAATTGATATTCATTCTTACATATTACAAGCTACACAAAGTGTCAGCAAAACAGATAGAAAAATAAAATTATATTGTCCTGATTTTTCTTATGACTCCCACTGTCATTTATTTAACATTCACATGTGCTTGTATGTGTCCATTCACTCACTCAATATTTATTGAGCAGCTACTATTGGATACAAAATGAGCAGATTGAACAATAAGCCCTGCTCAAAAGGAATTTATCATCTGATTTAACTCTCATAACAACCCTGAAAGTGGCCATTTATTAAAAACCTCATCTTACAAAGAAGGAAACAAGCTAACTGAGGTTTCTTGTTCAAGGTCAAATAGCTAAAAAGTGGAAAACCTGTAATCCGAACCAAGAAAAGTTTGACTTCAGAAACAAATCCTCTTAATCAGCGTTGTTTACTGCATGAGAGGTCAAATCACAATTACAAAGTTATTGGAGTGTGTAATTATGTCAATGGAAATTTATTGAATTTTTAGAGAAATTTACTATTTTTACATCAAAGCTTAAAATAAATTTAAATAATTAAAAGTACTAAAAGGAAAATAGATAAAATTTGTACCCAGTTTTATTGAAGTATAATTGACAGGTAAAATTGTGATATATTTAACATGTACAAAAGGATTATTTGATACATGTATACATTGTGAAAGAAATCCCATAGTCAAGTTAATTAACATATCCATCACCTCATATAGCTTTTTTTTATAACACTCAAGCTTTACTCTTTTAGCAAATTACAATTAATACAGTATTGTCAACTATAGCCACATTTTCTGAAGACAATGTCACCCTGATACCAAAGCCGGACAAAGACACTACAAGAAAACAAAGCCACACACCAATATCCATTATAAATACTCATGCAACAATCCTCAACAAAATATTACCAAATCAAATCCTGCAGCATATAGAAAAGATTATATATCATGACAAAGTGGAATTTATTCCTGGAATGCAAGAATGGCTCATTATACAAAAAAATCAGTCAATGAAATACACCAATACACCTCCTTAACAGAAAAAAAAGGAAAAGAACCACATGATGATTTCAATTGATGCAGAAAATGCATTTGACAAAACACAATACACTTTCATGAGAAAAAAACTCAACAAATGAGTAAAAGAAGGAACAAATCTCAAAATAATAAAGGCCATATGCAAATAACCCACAGCTAACATCATATTCAATGGTGAAGGACTGAAAACATTTCCTCTAAAATCAAGAATAAGGAAAGGTCTCCAGGTCACCCCCTGTATTCAACATAGTATTGGAAGATCTAGGTAGAGAGACATAGAAGGCACCCAAATTGGAAAGGAAGAAGCAAAACAATATCTCTATTTGCAGATAATATGATCATGTAAAAAATACTAAAATATCCACAAAGAAAATGCTAGAATGAATAAATAAATTAAGCAAAATTGAAGGATACAAGATCAACATACAAAGACCAGATAAATTTTTATACAATACCAATGAATGACCTGAAAAAGAACACAATCCTATTTACAATAACATCAAAAAGAATAAAGTGCCTAGGAATAAACTTGACCAAAGAGGCAAAAGAATTCTACACTGAAAACTACAAAGCATCCTTGAAAAAAAACTGAAGAAGACATAAATAAGTAGAAAGACATTTCATGCTCATGGATTGGATGATTTAATATTGTTCAGATGTCAGTACTACCCAAAATGGTCCACAGATTCAATGCAAAAACCCATGCTAAAATTCATACAGAATTTCAAGGGACTCCAAATAGCCAAAACAAGCTTGAAAAAGAACAAAGAGGGCTCACACATATTGATTTCAAAACTTACTACAAAGATATAGTAATCAAAATGTGTGGTATTGGCACAAACACAAACATATAGACCAATGAAATAGAATACAAAGCCCAGAAATAAACTCTCACCTGTATAGTGAATTGATTTTCAAAAAGGGTGCCAAGCACATCCTGAGGATTCAGGACACAGAGTGGAGCCAGTGACTCAGCATCATTTCCCTCCCCCAGCAGTGGTCCCAGTCTTTCCAGCAGTGGGAACAGTACCAAAACATGAATTTTCCCAGTGAGGGAAGGGCACCCTAATATGAGATTTCAAAGCAAGCCAGATGTGCAAGCAACCAGTGGATGCATGAAAAGCAACAGCACTCACTTGTGGCTTAGCCCCTTCACCATCCCAGTGGTGGCAAGTGGCACACATGTCCAGAGGATTAAGGTCACAGAGCGGAGCTGGTGACCCAGCTCCCTCCCCCTCTCCTGGCAGAGGTGCCAGTCTTTCCAGCAGTAGGAACAGTATCCAAATGCAGTTTTTCCCAGCTGGGTACTGAGGTTTCAAGGCAAACCAGCATGTGCCAGAAACCAGAGGCTGCATGAGCAGCAACAGCACTCACTCATGGCCTAGTCCCTGTCTCCCCCAGTAGTGGAAGGTGGCACATGCGACCTGAGGCTTTAGGAAACACAATAAAACCTGTTATCCAGCCTCCAGTGGCAGCACCCCCAATACTGGCTCTACCAGCAGTGGGGGCTGCATACTAGACTCTGGGCCCCCAGTAATGACAGCAACACCCATAAACCCAGGGTCTCTGGCAGCAGTGCTGCCAGCATCCCCAGACACTCCACAAGTAACAGTGCAGGTGCTGCACACAGTAGCAGCACCTGAGCCCTCGGAGAACCTGCAGAGAGCCAGTTGAGGAACATGAGACCCAGGCGACCCTGAAAGCAGTAGAAGTGGTTCCATCCTGGTGACCCCAATGGTAACACTTGAGACCACAGCAACATCATAAGCAACAAGGCACCAGCAACCTCAGAGGCACAAGCAGCACAAGGAGAGCACTGATGATGCCTCCAGCAGAGGGAGTGGAGGGTAGACAGTACAGGATCTCAAATAAAACCAGAGCAGCTCAGAACCAAAGTAGTGGAAGTCACACACAAGTAAAAAAGTTGGTTATGAACATAAATGCCCTGGCAGAGAATCAGCTCATCAAGTACCATGAAGAACATGGAGGAACATAAACAAAATGACAACTCTCCAGAAACAAAACTTGAAATCATAGAAGATTACAATCTAATTGACAGAGAATGCAAAATAGCTGTCATGAAGAATCTCAAAGAATTACAAGATAATTCAGAAAGACAGTTCAATGAGCTCAGGAATAAAATTAATGAACAGAAGGAGTACTTCACCAAAGAGATTGAAACTCTAAAAGTGAAAAAAACAGAACACAATTAATGAGATGAAAAATAAAGTAGAAAGCATTCAAAATAGAGCTGACCTCCTGGAGAGAAAATTAGTAAGCTTGAAGATAGAAAGCTAAAAATGATCCAGGTGGAAGAGTAGAGAAAACTAAAATTTGAAAAGAATGAATAAATTCTATGAAAAATATCAGACACTATTAGAAAAAGCACCATTATGATAATAGATATCCCTGAAGGAAAAGAAAGGGAGAAACAAGCAGAGAGCTTATTCAAAGAAACAGTAGCTGAGAACTTCCCAAACTTGGAGAAGGAAATGGATATACAAGTACACGAAACTAATAGAACTCCTAATTATCTCAAAGCAAAAGGACCTTCTCCAAAGCATATTATATTAAAATTGTCGAAAGTCAATGGAAAAGAAAGAAAATTGAGGGCAGCCAGAGAGATGAAAATAACAACGGAAGCCCCATCAGGCTATCAGTGGATTTCTCAACAGCAACTCTACAGGCTAGGAGAGAGTGGAATGATATATTCAAAATATTGAAAGACAAAAATCGTCAGTCAAGAACACACTGTCCAGCAAATTTATCCTTCAGATATGACAGAGAAATAAAAGCTTTCCCAGGAAAACAAAAGCAGAGGGAGATCATTGTCACTAGACTTATCTTACAAGAAATGTTGAAAGTAACCCTCCTACCAGAAACAAAAAGGCAAAAGACAAATCTTTGAGCAAGGTGTTAAATAAACAGAATCAGAAAACTGCAACTCTATATCATAATAGGTTGGCAAATATTAATTATAACATAAAGGCTAAAGGGAAACAAAGCATCAAAAATAATTATAACTACTTCAATTTGGAAACAAACTCACAACACAAAAAAGGATAATTTGACAACAAACACATAGAAGCAGAAGCAGACGGGCATGGAACCTGCACAGGCTAATGGAGATAAGATGCTACCAGCAGAAAAAAGACTATCTCATCTATGAGATCTATTATACAATCCTCATGGTAACCACAAAACAAAAAATCAGAGCAGAGTCACAAGTCATAAATAAAGAGAAAACAGAAAAACATCATGGAAAACCACTAAACTGAAATGGTAGACAGAAATACAAGAAAAA
This sequence comes from Equus quagga, assembly GCF_021613505.1. Taxonomy (NCBI): domain Eukaryota; kingdom Metazoa; phylum Chordata; class Mammalia; order Perissodactyla; family Equidae; genus Equus; species Equus quagga. The sequence continues at coordinate 47,824,724 of NC_060276.1, forward strand.
AGAAACAATAGAAATACAGAACAACCAGAAAACAAAGGATAAAATGGCAGTCTTAAGCCCTCATATATTAATAATCACGCTAAATGTAAATGGGTTGAATTCACCAATCAAAAGATGTATAGTGGCTAGCTGGATTAAAAAGCCAACAATATGCTGCCTCCAGGAGACCCATCTCAGCTCTAAAGACAAACGTGGACTCAGAGTGAAGGGATAAAAGATGACACTTGAAGCAAATGGAAACCAAAAGAAACTGAGTGTAGCACTACTTGTATCAGACAGAATAGACTTCCAGCCAAAAAACATATCAAGAGACAAAGATGGACATTATTGATAAAAGGGACATTACACCAGGAAGACATAATGCTTATTAATATATATGCACCTAACATAGGAACACCAAAGTATATAAAGCAACTATTAAAAAATCTAAAAGTAGAAATTCAGGGCAACACAATAATTCTAGGAGACTTTAACATTCTATTTACATCAATGAACAGATCATCCAGAGAAAAAGATAACAAGGAAACAGTGGAGTTAAACAAAAAACTAGACTTAGAGAGCATTCCATCCAAGAACATCAGAATACACATTCTTATCAAGTCCACATGGAATATTCTCAAAGATAGACCATATGTTGGGAATCAAAATAAGCCTCAATAAATTTAATGAAATTGAAGTCATATCAAGCATCTCTTGCCAACCGCAGTGCTTTGAAACTAGAAGTTAACTACAAGAAGAAAGCTGGAAAAATCATAAATATGTGGAGACTAAAATACATGCTACTGAACCACTATTGATCAATGAAGATATCAAAAAATACCTGGAGACAAATTAAAATGAAAACACAGCATACCAAAGCTCATGGGATGCAGCAAAAACAGCACTAAGAGAGAAGTTCATAGCAATAAAATCCTACCTCAAAAAATAAGAAAAATCTAAAATAAACAATTGTATAATATACCTACAAGTGCTAGAAAAAGAAGAACAAACAAAGCCAAAAGTTAGAAGAAGGAAGAAAATATTAAAAATCAGAGTGGAAATAGAGACTAAGAAAACAATAGAAAGGATAAATGAAACTAAGCACTGATTCTTTGAAAAGATGAAATTGACAAACTGTTAGCCAGACTTTCTAAAAAAAAGAGAGAAGGATCAAATAAACAAAATAAGAAACGAAAGAGGAGAAATTACAATGGATACTACAGAAATAAAAAGGACTATAAGAGAATACTATGAAAAGCTATACACTAACAAACAAGAAAACTTAGAAGAAATGGATAAATTTGTAGAATCACACAACATCCAAAAATTGAATCAAGAAGAAACAGAGAATTTGAATAGACTGGTCACAAGTAAAGAGATTAAAACACTAATCAAAAAGCTCTCAAAAAACAAAACTCCAGGACCAGACAGATTCTCTGGTGAATTCTACCAAACAGTCAAAGAAGATTTAATACCTATGCTTCTCAAACTCTTCCAAAAATAGAAAAGGATGGGACGCTTCCTAACTCATTTTATGAGGTCAACATTGTCCTGATACCAAAACCAAACAAGGATAACACAAAAAATGAAAATTACAAGCCAATATTGTTGATGAATATAGATGCAGAAATCCTTGCCAAAAATTAGCAAATCAAATATAACAGCACATTAAAAGGATCATACATCAAGACGAAGTGGGATTTATTACAGGGATGCGAGGATAGTTCAACATCTGGAAATCAATCAATGTGGTTAACAAAATGAAAAATAAAACTCAAACGATCATCTCAATAGACACAGAGAAATCATTTAAGATCTATCGTCCATTTATGAGAAAAACTCTGAATAAAAGGGGTATAGAAGGAAAATACTTCATGATAAAGGTCATTTATCACAAACTCACAGCCAACATCATACTCAACAGTGAAAAACTGAAACTATCTGTTTAAGAACAGAATCAAGACAAGGATGCCCACTCTTGCCAAAACTGAAACTATCTGTCTAAGAACAGGATCAAGACAAGGATGCCCACTCTTGCCACACCTATTGAACATAGTACTGAAAGTCCTAGCCAGAGAAATTAGGCAGGGAAAATAAATAAAAGGGATCCAAATTGGAAAGGAAGAAGGGAAACTATCACTACTAGCAGATGACATAATTCCATATGTATGAAACCCTAAAAAATTCACCAAAAAACTATTAGAAATAATAAATGAATACAGTCAAGTTTCAGGGTACAAAATCAACATACAAAATTCAGGTACATTTCTATACATTAACAATAAAAGAGCAGAAAGAAATCAAGAACACAATTTCATTTTTAATCACAACAAAAAGAATAAAATACTTAGGAATAAATTTAACCAAAGAGGTGAAAGATCTGTGCACTGAAAACTATAAACCATTGTTGAAAGAAACTGAAGAGAACACAAAGGAATGGAAAGATATTCCATGCTAATGAATTGGGAGAATTAACATAGTTAAATGTCCATACTTCCTAAAATGATTTACAGATTCAGTGCAATCCCTATCAAAGTCCCAATGGCATTCTTCATAGAAATAGAACAAAGAAGCGTAACATTTATATTCAACAACAAATGACTGAATAGTCAAAGGAATCCTGAGAAGTAAAGGACAAAGCTGGATGTATCTCACTCTCTGATTTCAAAATATACTACAAATCTTTAGTAATCAAAACAGCACGTTACTCGCACAAAAACAGAGAAAAATCAATGGAACAGAATTGAGAGCCCAGGAATAAACCCATACATCTGTGGACAGCTAACTTTTGACAAAAGAGCCAAGAACATACAATGGAGAAAGGAAAGTCTCTTCAATAATGGTGTTGGGAAAACTGGACAGCCACATGCAAAAGAACAAAAGTAGAGCATTATCATACACTACACACAAAAATTAGTTAAAAATGGATTAAGGACCTGAATCTAAGATCTGAAACTATAAAACTCCTGGAAGAAAACATAGGCAGTATGCGCTTTGACATCAGTCTTAGCAGTATCTCATTGAAGATCATGTCTCCTCAGGCAAGGGAAACAAAAAAATAAATCAATAAACAAATCAGACTACATAAAATTAAAAAGCTTATGCATGGCAAAGGAAATCATCAACAAAATGAAAAAAGAACCCACCAGCTCGGACAAAGTATTTACAAATCATATATCCAATAAAGGGTTAATTTCCCCAATATATTTAGGATTCATGCAGTTCAGTAACAAACAAGTGAACAACCTGATTATAAATGGACAGAGGATCTGAACAGACATTTTTCCAAAGAAGATATACAGATGGCCAGCAAGCATATGAAAAGATGTTCAACATCGCTAATTATTAGGGCAATGCAAATCAGAACTACAATGAGATATCACTTCACACCCATCAGAATGGCTATTACATAAAGATAAGAAATAACAAGTGTTGGAGAAGATGTGGAGAGAAGGGCACCCTTGTACACTGCTGGTAGGAATGGAAATTGATGTAACCATTATAGAAAATAGTATGGAGATTTCTAAAAATATAAGTACCATATGATCCACCTATCCTACCTCTGGGTATTTATCCAAAGAACATAAAAATACTAGTTTGAAAATGTGTATGCATCCCTCTGTTCATTGCAGCATTATTCACAATAGCCAAGATATACAATGGAATACTACCCAGCCATCAAAAAAAGGCACAATTATGCCATTTGCTGCAACATGGATGGACTTTGAGGGTATTATGCTAGGTGAAATAAGTCAGACACAGAAAGATAAAAATATGGTATGATTTCACTCATATGTGGAAGATAAACGAACATATAGATAAACAGAACAGATTGGTAGTTACCAGGGAAGAAATGGGGGGCAAAAAAGGCAAAGGGGCACATACGTATGGTGATGGATGGAAACTGGAGTTTCAGTGGTGAATGCGATGCAGTCTATAAAGAAGCCAAAATATAATGATATACACCTGAAGTTTACACATTATAAACCAATGTGACCTCAATAAAATAACCAAAATTAGCAAAACAAAAAAAAATACTTGCCAAGACTATTCAATGGGAAAAAGTCTTTTCAACATGTGGTGCTAGGAAAAGTATACATTTACAAGTAAAAAAATGAATTTTGACATATACAAAAATCAACTCAAAATGGATCAAATACTTAAATGTAACAGCTAAAGCTATAAAACCCTTAGAAAAAACAATGATAAAAAGCTTATTGGCATTGTGTTAGCAATGTTTTTGATGTGACATCAAATATACAGGCAACAAAGGAAAAACTAAATAGATTATACATAATCAAAATTAAAAATGTTTATACATAGAGGGCTAGCATCCAAAGAGTGAAAAGACAACACACAGAACAGGAGAAAATAGTTGCAAATCATATATATGATAAGCGGTTAAAGTCTAGAATATATAAAGAATTCCTCTACCTCAACAATAGAAACAAAAGGCCAATTAAAAATGAGGAAAGGACCTGAATAGACATGTCTCCAAAGAAGATGCACAAATGGCTGATAAGCATAAAAAGATGCTCAATATCACTAATCATTATGGAAATGAAAATCAATACCACAATGAGATACCTCTTTACATACATCAGGATGGCTATTACTAAAAATTGGTACAACAAATGTTGGCTAATATGTGGATAAATTGGGACCCTTGTGCCTTGCTCTTGGGACTGTGAAATGATACAGCTGCCGTGGAAATAATATGGTGGCTCCTAAAATAATTAAACATAGAATTACCATATGTTCCAGTACTTCTACTTCTGGTTATATACCCCCAAAAATTGAAAGCAGGAAACTAAACAGATATGTTTATACTCATATTCATAGCACCATATTCACAATAGCCCAAAGCTGGAAATAGCCCAAATATCCATCAACAGATGAATGGATAAACAAAGTGTGGCATATACATGCAATGGAATATTATCCAGCCTTAAAAAGAAACAAAATTCTGATAAATGCTATGACATGATGGAGTCTTGAAGTCATAATGCTAAGTGAAATAAGGCAGACACTAAAAGACAAGTATTGTATGACTTCACTCATACGAGTTATCTAGATTAGTCAAATTCATAGAGACAGAAAGTAGAATGGTGGTTGTCAGGGGCTGGGTGAAGAAGAAATAGGGAACCAGTGATTAACAGGTACAGAATTTCAGTTAGGGAACATGAAAGACTTCTGAAGATGGATGGTGGTAATGGCTGCACAACAATGTAAACATAGTCAATGCCACAGAACTGTACACATAAAAACAGTTAAAATAATACATTTATGTAATGTATATTTTACAAAGATAAAAAATTTAAAATTAAAAAATTAACATTAAAAACATCAACCAAATGCATAGAATCCAGAGATAACTAAGAAGTTGAAAGTTATTCAAAATGACAACAAAGTTAGGTTTAAACTACAGTTTATTATTAGATTAAAGGTTAATTAGTTCCCTAATTTCAAGGAATAAATATAGGTCTATAATGTTTTATGGGAGTTCAAAGTATGGATAGGCTATTAAAGTCAGTCATTAAGTAAAGATTTTGCTTGACAACTAAAGTATACAAAACTAAATGTATGATCTCTCTGCACTGCATTTAAAATAATTTTTAAAAGTGTTCCTCAAATAGAAATTTCCTATTAAAGGACATGGTCATTATCCTACAAAGGATAGCTACAAAACTTCAGCTTCCATTCAATCAAACTTCCTAATTACCTCATAAATTGCTGTATGTCAGGATTGTACAGAGAAACAGAACCAATAGGAACTGAATATATATACAACAAATATAAAGAAACAGAGAGTGGAATGGTCGTGAAAATAGTGGAATGATAGTTACCAGGGGATGGGGGTGGGGAAAACTGGGAGATGTTGGTCAAAGGGTACAAACTTCCAGTTAAAATCCATGCATACATACAAACATTGGTCACATAATCTTATATGGTATCCTCTACACTGAATCATCTAAACGTTCCCATCGGAGTTGGACTGTTAACTCTGTAACGACTAGCTTATTTGTTCCACTCACAAATGAGACATATACATGTTGAAGCATCTTTGTAGACACATATTAACTCCCATCCCTCCACCAAAAGTATTTGTGCAGAAATCATTTTGTTTTACCCTTGCAAATAATAATCTACTTGATTGTCTACAGACCTACTTCTTCATATATGTGATTTGACTGAATATTTCAAATTTTAATCACTTGTGTTAGTGATTTAAACTTCTCCAAAGTAGTTTAATTTTAAAAAAGTGATAAATGTCTGTGAAGAAAACTGAATGCTCAGACAAGACTTCCTCATGTAGCAGTCTTTGTTGGAATTCCAATCACCAGCATTTATGTTTTGCAGATCTACAAACTTAAATTTGCAGTATATCAAGAGCTTTTTTGGCTTCATGGCGAAGGGAAGTAAAAGTGATGCTTCACATTGACTGAAATTATAGGAGATCAATGTATATATCAGAATGCTAATTTATTAATTTACATTTGAGAAATATCTGTGCAGTAATCAGAATGCCATGGACAGGGTACAAAGATCCCAGTATCAAGGTTAACTGGACAACAGAGTTAGCATTCAGAAGATAGATTAATGACAATTAATCAGAGTAAAATATATTACCCTCGAGAGGCAATTTATCCACATTCTGGACAACTTTATGACTACCTGAGCCACATAAAGTCGTTATCCCTAAACATTGGGGTTGTAAAGACATAGTATAACTTCATTAAAAAATAATGATTAAAAGCTTACAAATTCTTATTTTTCCATTTTGTTTGTCTAAACTTCAACATCCTTCTGTTACCAAACTTCTTTCAGAGGTGATGATATATTTGATTATATTCTAACTTGCCTCATTTATATGCTAGTTTAGTCTCAATCCTAATAATAATCTTTGATCATCTGATTGGAGTTAAGTGCTTTCAAAATCTTCGTAAATAACACTTTTTAAACTACTTCACAGTTATCTGTAAGAAAGGGACTGTGTCTTCCTCATCATTCTACTCAGTTCCTAGGTCAGTGGGTAGTTCCCAGTGAATGCTCAATAAATATTTTTCCAGTATTTTTTTAAATTAGATTCTGAACTAGCACTGCCAGATTCATTCTCAGAGAGGGTTTAGCTCCATTCCTATACACAGATAATGTTATACTGAATCGAATATATTATTGGCATGTGGTTTGAAAAGTTAATTTATATTTCAATTCATGTCTCATCAGCTTATTTGGCAGTACTCTGTTATTGGCTAACAATGTATTATATGCTCCTCTAATTTATATTGTATTATACTAGGAAGATGATTTTTAGATTCCTCTATAGTTTAGCTTTAAAGAAGTATGAATATCATTTCAGATCAAGAAAATATGCATTTCAGAGGCAAAGTGATTCATTAAATTAAAAAACAACACTCTAAGAAAGTATTTCAAAGAGACTGAATTATTCAGTATGTATTTTTCTAGCCCCTTGGAGTTCACAATGAAATGAAAAGAAATAGGAAGTGACAATAAGAGAGCTTGTTAATCCATTTAGTCAAGTGTGCATTCATTTTGAATGTAGTCCTCTGAAATGTCAGCGTTTGTTCTTTGTTTTTGATATAGTGCATAATTTCCCCAAACAATTAAAAAAATCACCTTCCAGTAAACATAAATATATTGTATTCAGTTTTTAATTTTTAACATTTACTGATAAATAATTCACATAGCATACAATAAACCCATTTAAATGTATAATTCGATGGTTTTTAATATATTTACAGAGTTGTGCAACTATCAGCATGTGCTAACATTGGAGCATATTCATCACCCCATTAACAGTCACTATTCACTTCCCCTCCATCCCTAGGTAACTACTACTCTGCTTTCCGTCCCTATGGATTTTCCTATTGTTGACATTTTATATAAAAGGAATCACATGATATGCAGTGTTTTGTGACTAGCTTCTTTCACTTAGCATAATGTTTTCAATGTTCATTCATTGTGGAACTTGTATCAGTACTTCATTCCTTTTAATGGCTGAAAAATATTCCATAGTATGGGTATATCATATTTTGTTTATCCACTTGTCAGTTTATAAACATTTCTGTTGTTTCCTCATCTTCAATATTATGAATAATACTATGAACATTCACGTGTAAGTTTTTGTGTGGACTCATGTTTTCATTCGTCTTGGGCATATACTTAAATTGAATTTATTCTTAACATTTTTAAAATTTTCAAATTAATTAAATGTAAAAATAAAATGAAATCCTTATTTCTGAAATTATAACTGTTCCCTTGCACAGCCCCGTTATTCTTATGTGTCTGTTTGAATGGTGTTATTTTGTACCCAGTTTCAGGATGACCATCCTGGAATCTGGGAGTCGATCACTATGCTAAGCACACAGATGCCTTTGTCAAGGTCACGCTATGAGTCAATTCATCTTTCATCTATTCATTTGCTTATACATGTCATCGGTCATTTAACATATATTTACTGAATGCCTGTGTCAGGCATGTGTCAGAGACTTCTTTTGTTTTCACAGGTACATAGTGAACTCGACCATTATTTGCACCTTAAAAAATTATGCAGATGTGTTTCAGAAACAAATATATTTGGAATAAACCTAGTTAGGTTTGCTAATCATGTTATTGGTTTAATCAATGTTTACAGTGTCTGACTTTTTTCCCCCAGCATAAAAGTAATTGTGAATATGAAAAAAGAAGAGACAGGCAGTAGCTGAAATTACCTTTCTGTGAAATGTTGTTTTCGTGGAGAAATCAATTTTAAGTGCACTCATTAATAGAAACATTTTTTCCCATCTTACAGCAAAGACGGACAGTAACTGAACAATGTTAGCATTGAAGGGAGAAGGGCAGTATAGAGGTTATAAAAGGCAAAAACAAAGGTTGAGAGGGGGAGATACCACCATCTCCCATCTTATGCATTCAAAGATCCTTCTGAGATTTGGCTTTCAACTAGATCTTCTCCTGAAAATTCATCTTCTTAGTACTAAACTCCCTGAAGGTATCAAATAGGTCTGTCTTGCTTATTCACAAGTCTTCTTCTTCATATAGTTTCTAATTCACATCTTTCAGGTCTTACTTCAAACGTGACCTCCTCAGAGGGTCCTTCTTTTACATTTTTCCTAAAGTAACCTTGCCTTTCCCCAGATATTACCCTTTGAAACATCACTTTATTTCCTTTATAACATGTCACAATCGGAAATAATTTTACTTGCTAATGTGTTTATTGCATCTTTCCCTTCTATCATATAAGCCCCATGAGAACAGAAATTTGTGTCTTTTTTGTTTGTCATTATATTTCCAATGCCTACAATGCCTGAAAAAATGATGGTGCTTAATAAACATTTTAATAACTTCTAATAAAAAGAAAAAAATTCAGGAATTATGATAGAATATGCCTTTGCCAAGATTGGTTACAAACAGAAATACTTCAGATACTGATACTATCACCTAGACCCTAGTTCTTCAGTTTGTGGAATGTATCTCTCTGAAGTATTTTGACTGATAAGATAAAATTAGTTATTTTGACAGCATCATTTATGCCCTTAGTTCAGTTCAGCATTATTTATTTGTAGAGAAATAATTGCACTTAAATGTTGTTTTACCCTAAAAAAATTTCCTTCATAGCAAAATGGTTGAAGGGCATCAATATTTGGAGTGAGTTAAGGTAAAGGAATTGGAAAGTTTTGAGAAGCAATACTTTCTCTAGTGTACTTCTACTGATGCTAAACCCCTGCTTCATGTGGTGTGCCTGGATAACACCAGCTAGCTAAAAAGTGTAATGGATATAGATTAAAAAAAACTCAAATATTCAAATTCAATGTTTTAGAATTCACATCTGGCCCCCATCCATCCCAGCCAACTCAAGTCTTGAATTTTGGTGACTTGTAACTTTTAAAGAATGTTAAAGTAATTGTGCCACTTCATAATATTAAAAAAAGCTATAAAATTCTGATAAGAATTAATAATGCAGAATAATCTTTTCATCTCAATAGATGAGATCAATTCTATGATACACTTGAATGTAATGTAAGTGAAGAATAGCAATGTATTTCCATTAAATACATAAAGTGTTTTACACTTTCAGTAGCTTTTAATCCACTACCATAATATAGTATTCATTTACTCAAAATGAGAATGGGGAAGTACTTAAGACATTTAGCCAAATGAGAATGAAGAGATGAGTCTTTCCTTTTTAGCCTATAGTTTTATATGATGCAATGGAACATTTTTATTTGAATAGGAAATTTCAGGTACTTAAAAATGATGAAATGTCATATTGAATCAAATGAGGCAGCAAATCCAACCATATACAAAGAGTTTTGGTGGCGAAGGGGAGGGAGTGTGTCATGTTGTATGCTGGCATTGCTTTATTTGTTTAGTTCATTTCATTTCCAGACTAATGTTGAAAAATTTGATGATTTACTCACTCATATAACAAGAAAAAAACCTTTCATGCCCATGCAAATTGAACAGTGGTAAGGCTATCAGAAAGAAGACAGGTTTGAAGGAGCCTTTTTATAACTTATATAGATATGAGTACAATACTTTAATATATGTCCCCAAGTAGACTTTGATTTCCATTACTTTGGTTTCATTTGGTTTGTATTTCGGACTAAACCAAGTTTAATATGTAGTCAGGTCCGCAAAGTAAGAGAGACTCAAATAGAATGGATCTAACTCTTTTGTTAATAACTCTCTTAATGGCATACAAGTAATGAATTCTGGCTCCTTGAATCAATATTTAAGACAGTAATCAATTATGCTACAAAGTTTAACGGTATTTGTAAAGAGCCAATAGTGTCATGTGTTTCATTTGTCCCCTCCACCTTTATAATTTGTATTTATTTAAGCTTGTGTCAAATAGCTAATTAACTTCAATTTTATCTGTATTCTCTTACAATTTATTTTCCATAAAGTAGATTAAAGTGGCATTACCACCTGTTTCCAATTTAGCAGCATCTGCAAAAAATGGGAATCTTTAGCATATAATGCAATATAATGCTTTTTTCTTTCAGACAAGTAGTGATTTTCTATATTGAAATCAAGATTCATTGACATTTTCATAGTAAGTAACAGAGAGAGTGTAAAAAAGCATTTTATTTCAGTCATTCTGAAATTTAGATAAAGAGAATTTTTGCCCCTTTATAGAAGGGACAGCCAATTAAACATGTACATTTATTTATGCTTCTGACAATTTAAAATAAAATATTTGGTAAATGGGGATGGTAAAACACGACAAATGAGCTCTGCCACTGTGGAGTTTACAATCTAGAGAGAAACAGCAAGGTTATATTAAATTGAGATGATTGCTATCAAGGAGAAATGCGAGATTCATTGGAAGTATGTAAGCTTTATCTGAGTAAATAACATGCAGAAACATGATAAACAAAATATACTGGGAATTAAAAAGAGGATTTTACTAAGGCTATTGCGATAGGAAGAATACTCATTCATGTGAAACATCTCAAAAAAAGGGAGGGGGATGGGGTTTTATAAAGACAAGTAAACTAGGAAGTCATTGAGGAGTTAGATGTAGGTCTTATCTTAGAATATAAGACAGCAAGATTGTGCTTTCCGTTAGCCATTTTTTTGAAACACAAATGGTGGGAAAATTTCTTGACTATTACTTTAGGAATACAAAATTCGGATAAAGTTCAGCATTGTCATTTTCTCCTTTTGTTCAATATGAATGAGTATCATTGGTCACAGAAAAATTCAGAGGCCATCATAAAGCTGAGTGGGGCAAAGCAGGGTCTAAGAAAGTCTCTTGAGGACTCTTGTTGGCATTGCTTCTGCAAGACTGGTTGAACCATTTGTTGAGAAGTGGTGGCAAAGTTCAGTTGTCCTAGGTCCCTAGAGACTAGGCACCTTAAAAGAGGGATGTCTAGAATGAAAATGAGGAATATTAGTATAAAAGTTCGTATTAAAGAAAAGAGCCAAGAATGAACACTGATGGTGCTAGTCAAGTGGATTTCAAAAGGTTGATGGGGGAAAATATTTGAGTTATAAAGCACTGTTCATTGAGATTCTTGAAGCTCTCCAGTTAGGATGCTGATACTCTGGGTCATGTTGTTCAGTTTTGGTTATCTGTAGTATAAGGTTGTGCATGACCTGAACATTTTTCCAGACTTCTTTAGTAGTCAAGATAGTAGCTTTCTAAGGGAGAATACTATCCTACGCAACGTCTGGTGCCATGGTGATGTCTTTGAAGTTTATATTGTCATTGACTTTAGCTCACAGAGCTTCTTTAGATTCTGGGATGGTGGGGATGGGTAAGGCCAGCTACAAGGTAATTAGAGCCTGGATAGGGATCTGAGCAGTCAGATTTTAATTCTTGGTGACCCTGAGTGAGATGGGAAGGAGAAAAGCTTTTAAATTTTTCTTTGGAGGACTGTAGCCAGATATTGAAAAAGACTGGAAGAATTGGAAAATTTCTAAGATTTGATAATTTGGGCAAGTTAACATGATCCAGTCCAATTTTTAGATAGGTACTAAAACTGGCTTTTCCAAGGGAGTGGGAATGATGGAGGAGGAAATCAATTAAATCTCCACCAAAAGACAGAGGTTACATATCCATAAGTTATTCTCAATTTATAAAGAGGTGAAAAATATCTCAAAGACAATGAACAAAACTTCAATCTGATACTAGAAGTGTGTGCTACAGAGGATACATAGTTTTCCATTGAAACACAGAACTACTCTTTATGAAATACCCATCATTCCACACACACACACTTTGGATCAAAATAATTTCAAACAAAGATTATTCTTGATCACAATATAAAGCTATTCTTGTCATATTTTGCCTGATTATTTACATAAATCCAGCGAAAGTGGTAATTTACCATGTAGACCTTCTTAAATTTGCTCAAGTTTTCAGTAAGAATCACAGATTGAACTTTCAAAAGCCTTTTGAGTCTAGGTATCTAAGCCAAGAAATTGCCACTGGATTCCACCTGTAGTATCTATAAATTTTGGTTAATTCTTGTCTTCTTGACGTCCCAAAAATATTTCTGGACCTATCAGAAAATGACCTTTCTTACTTATCTCTAAGAGAAGGAATCCTGTAAGCCAGATACAAGGCCAGTTTTCCCAAGAAGGCTTTCTAAGCATTGACTTCATGAGGTCGACCTTAGTGCCTTAAAAATATTTGCTCATATCTGATTATATGAGCATCATTCTCAATTATGACATTTCAGGAAAGGCTTTGGCTGCATAACAAGTGTTTCCAGTTATATCCTGTAAATAAAGAAGAAAATTCTTATAGAAACTATATAAATAAATGCATTACCATGAAAATAAGAATACCTGAGCTTCTAAACTATGAAGAAGTAAGGCAGGGAGTAAAAGATAAATGCTTAATTTTTGTTTACAGAAGCATAATTTACTGAATTGTTATGTTATAATAGCTTAAGAGAAAGAGGACTCATGTTCTTTACATATCCACAAAATAGAATATCAATAATATTCCAACCATACCAACATTCATCCCTTATCAGTTCATTCAGTACTATGTGACTAATTTTTGTTCTGTTCAATCTTAGGTGGGGTAGCAGTCTCATGCTTCTCAACTAAAATTCTAGAAATCCTTACTCATTACATTGGTATGGTCTCAAATATTTTGAAGTAATGCCATCAGAAACATCTACCCAAAAATACCTGGTATAGTCCTTTCCCATGGGCCTCTGAGACAGCCCTTCATGATTTAAGATGAAGAACTCTGGTCTATAGCTGATTGCAAGAGATTTTATAGAAACATCAGAAAAAAACAAAATCAAATGAACCAATCAACAAAAACTATCTGTGTATTTTTTTAATAAAAAAACAACCTTAAAATAGCTGTAATTAATTGTTGTGGATAATTTTTAAAAGGTGAAAGATTTGTTGAGAGTTCATTACAAGAATAATGCAACTGGCAAGGAAAGTTTATTGTTTCTGTGGCATGGAAAATAAGGTTTAGACAGTCCATTAATAGTTTTAGACAAAATATCTATAAACATGATGATTAACCATGTGTTCAAATAAGAGTGTACATTAGATGTAATTTATAAAAACAGATGAACATAAACTTTACAGAAAGGAAAATCTCCATGTATATCTTATAATCATAATACATAATATACCATGAATATACTAACAATATATCAAATACAGATATACATTAAGTCTGGAGTAGGCCCTCAACATCTGTAGATTAATAAACCTCTATATATAAGTGATGTGAACCCTCAGTTGAAAACTAATGACCTACAAGATGCTAGATTCAAATTAAAGAAGTAAAATTGTGACCAAATCAACATTTTAAAAATAACTGAAATAAGGACTGAGAACACTATATTGTCATATACAATTATCATTATATTGTTACTACTAATATCCATCACAGCACCTTCAGGAGTCTGGTAAATAGGAAGATATCATGGACAGTGACATCACTGACAAATCTCTAGGAAATTCTCATAAAGAATGGAATTTCTAGAATACATTTATTAATTAATAACATTTTACCTATACAAAGTTAACTTTGGAAAGTCTAAGCATTTCTTCTGATTTGACACCCATGCAACTCATTAATAGTGACATATGAATTATATCTAATTATTATTAACTCCTCTTTTTTTATAAGATGAAAGAAAAAATCCTTCGTGATTTTCCAGGGACTTTCTGGAGAATCTCAAAAGCAGTTTTAGGTGAAAAAGATATCATTTAAGATTCAATTCTGGAAAGTCAAAATATCAAAAGTTGTCAGGAGATTTGAACACTTGATTAAGATAGGATCACAGATGGGGTCGGCCTGGGGACATAGCAGTTAAGTTTACAAGCTCCGCTTCAGTGGCCTGGGGTTTGCAGGTTTGGATCCCAGGCACAGAGCTATGCAAGGCTTATCAAACCATGCTGTGATAGGCTTCTCACACATAAAATAGAGGAAGATGAGCACAGATGTTAGCTCGGGGCCAATCTTCTTCAGCAAAAGGAGGAGGATTGGTGACGGATGTTAGCTCAGGGCTAATCAAATTCAAACAACAACAACAACAGCAACAACAACAAAACCAGAAGATAGGCTCAGGGATTACTGGGAGACATTACTTGGTTACCTATTCAACCAAAGTGAATAGGGAAGATTTCAAAGTCAACATTAGATATGACATAAGTGAAAATGGTGAAGTAAGGAACTCCAATATGCCACCACCACCACAAAAGCAACAAAAGAAGTAGCAAAAACTATCAGAATCAACTATCTGTAAACTTTAGAAATTAACCAGAAGCATGCAGGAACTAGAAGTCTTATTCAAGAAAAATGGCTGAATCTAGGTAATAACAGTGAATTTTGTGATATTTTAACTTACCCTAGACCTAGGTACTGCTCCCCAGCTCTGTGATAGTCTTGAAAATAACAGCCCGTATAACTATCATCTGAAAAAACAGAAAGGGTCTCATTCAAAAAGAATTGTAATTATTTGTTTTGAACTGTCTAGTAGCTCCCTGGAAAACTAGCTTAAGAGGTTTATCTTATTTTACCTGACACAGATCTGGCAAAGTGCTAAAGCTACTACCTAGGGTGTGGGAGGAGTGACATTTACGTAAATATTTGCAGGCAAAATTTTTACTCACTGGTGCCTGAGATGGTAGACAAAAGTTTTGAGAAACAAAAAAGCTAGCCAAAAAGCTTAGGAGGAGAGGTTGAGAAACAATAAGTTCATAGGGGCTTTGAAAAGCTCCAACATATTTCTGGGAATCTAGAAGGCCAGATACATACATAGGGCTAAGCACATGCACATGGTCATGTGCATGATGAGGAAAGACCTGAGAAGACCCTAAGTTCTCACTGCTGGATAACTTTAAGACTCTGTGCAAGCAGAGTGAAGGCTAAGAAAGGGTTGTAAACTACTTGGTTGAGTGTTGAAAGCATATCCAACACACGTACAGAGCATCTTGGCAAAGACTACACTTTTTGGTTCTAAGCATTTAAAGAAATCTCTGTCCATTCATTAGCTGACCACTAAACCAAAAGAATGGAGACTTTAGTAAAAATACAGGGCAAATAATACAGAATTAGTTCTGGGTTCGCTTATAAAAGTCTCTCCACAAACATGAAAAACACCTACAATAAGCAGCAATAATAATGAAACCTGGGGGAAGGAGAAAATCTGATTTGACAAGTTGTCAGATTATGATATTAAAAACATCCAGTTTTCAACAAAAAATAAAAGACATTCAAAGAAATAAGAAAATGTGTCCAATACAGAGAATAAAGAATAAACAATTGAAATTGTCCCTGAGGAGGCCTAGTATTTGGTCTTTCTAGACATAGACATTAATTCAGCTATTTAAAATAGGTTCAAAGAGCTAAATAAATCATATGTGAAGAAGTAAAGGAAAATATGAGTATGTCTCAATAAATAGAGTAGGACATCAATAAAGAAATAGAAATCATGAAGAGGAATTCCGGAGTTGAAAAGTACAATATCTGAAGTGAAATATTCATTAGAAGAGCTCAACATCAGATTTGAGCAGGCAGAAAAAGAACCAATGAACTTCAAGATAGGTTAATTGAGATTATATAGACAGAGGAACAGAAGGGAAAAAGAACAAATAAAAGTTAACAAAGCCTCAGAAATCTCTGGGACATCATCAAGTATAGCAACATAGGCATAATAGAAATGTCAGAAGGAGAGGAAAAAGAGAAAGATGCAGAATGAATATTTGAATAAATCATGCTTAAAAACATCCCAAAGTTTGTAAAAAAGCATCTATACATCCATGAAGCTCAATGAACTTCATATAGGATAAAATCAAGGATCTCTTCACTAGACACATCATAGTCAAACTGTTGAAAGACAAAGAGAACATCTTGAAAGTAGTAAGAGAGAAGCCACAGACAAGGGGTTCTCAATCAGATTAGCAGCCTATTTTTTATTAGAAACCATGGAGGCCAGATGTCAGTGGTATAGCATACCCAAGATGCTGAAAGACAAAAAATGTCAAACAATAATTGTGTATTAGCAAAAGTTTCTTTCAAATTTATGGGAAAAAATTAGACATTCCCAAACAAAAACTGAGAGCATTTGTCACTACTAGACTTGCCCTATAAGAAATGCTAAAACAAGTCCATCAGGATAAAATTAAAGGACACTAGACAGTGACTCAAATATGCATGAAGAAATAAAAAACACTGGTAAAGGTAACTATGTACATAAGTATAAAAGACAATATAGATAAATTTTTGGTTTGTAATTCCTTATTTCTATCTAATTTAAATGAAAACTACATAAGGTAAAAATTATAAATCTTCATTGATGGGCACAAAGTATATAAAGATAACAGGGGGGTTTATCAATACTGGGACCAAATACATGTACAATTGAAATTAAGTTAGTATTAATCCAAACTAGGCTGTTATGAAATCAAATGCTGATTGTAAACCTTAGGGCAAGAAAATAACAAAATATATAGTAAAATAAACAAAAAGGTAAATAAAATGGTACATAATATCTATGTAACACCAGAGAAGGCAGTACGGAGGAAATGAGGATCCAAATGACATAGAAAACAAAGATAAAAATGCTGGAAGTATGTCCCTCCTTATCAGTGATTATATTAATGCAAATGAATTAAGCAGTCCTATTAAAAGACAGTGATTGGCACAATAGATAAAAGAATGATTCAACTATATGCTTTCTACAAGAGATTCACTTTATATATAAAGGCAGAGATGCATGAGAAGTAAAAGAATAAATAAATATATATATATATATATAGCATACAAATAGTAACAAAAAGAGAGCTGGAGTGGTTATATAACAGCAGACAAAATAGATGTCAAGACAAAAGTTGTTACTACAGACAAAGGAAGACATTATGTAATGATAAAATTGTCAACCCACTGTCAGTAGCTCAGCTGGGCTGGAAGAGAGAGAGAGTACTATGTTGCCAGGTGTTGAAAGTAGCTGATTAAAGCAAAGAAGGCAAAATGAATGTAATAGTGAAGTCTTTAACCACCTACTGTGATAGTATAAGCAAGAGCTTAAACTGGAGAAAGCACTGACTCCCACTGTTCCATTTTCTCCCAAGGAATGGCACACCAGTGGAGGGCCAGGTAGATCAGTGAAGATGTGGAGGATGTTGCACCATTGAGGGAGCCTCAAACAAAAGGCTTCAGCAGTTTTATGGACTCTGGGGTCACAGGGAGGTAAAGAGGGAATAGCTAGGAGTAGAAAAGTACTGGGTACTGAGTCAGAGTGGAGAAAAAAGTGTCTTTAAGTTTATCCCCTCCTCCTCCTGATAAAGAGGCCTTGGTAGAGGCACCTGAAGAAGTCCTCTGCCCAAAGCCTCAGATAAAAAGAAATAGGAATGAAACTACTGGGGCTAAGAATATAAATATGTGAAGACTATGACTGGCCAGAAAGGCCTGATTCCTTGACTGCAACTCCCTTCAGAAACTGTAATGCATTGGCTGTGTAACAAGTCTGGTATGGGGAGGGCCACTTTTCCTATGAGGCTTGCCAGATAAAGCTTTTGAAATTGCTTATGGTCACTCCTCAAAAATCACACATAGCTTTTTAACCAAGAGCTGGACTTCTCATCCATCAAGAAGATATAACAATTGTAAACATTTATGAACTTGCCAATAGAGCCAGAAAATAAGTGAAGTAAAAGGTGACAAAATTAAAAAGAAATAGACAACTTAACAATAACAGTTGGAAACTGCAGCATCCCACTTTTAGTAGAACTACACAGAAGATCAGAAATAAATTTGAGCACTTGAACAACACTAAATACTAACTAGACCTAACAAACATCTAGAGAACACTCCAAGAAACAACAGGAAAAAAGACTTTCTTCTCAACTGCACATAGAATATTCTCCAGGATAGACCATATATTATGCCATAAAACAAGTTTCAATAAATTTAAACATACTGTAATCATACAAAGTGCATTCCCTGACCACAATGAAATAAAATTAAAAACTAAGAAAGAAGGAAATTTTTAAACTTCACATATATTTGGAAATTAATTCTCTCCTAAATAATAAATGAATACAATATTAAATCACAAATGTAAATTAGAATATATTTCTGAGAAGAATAAAAATGGAACCACAACATACCAACACTTATAGGGTGCAACAAAAGCAGTGCTTAGAAATTTATAGCTGCAAAAAGTTATGTTATAAAAAAGAAATAAATCAATAGCCCAATACTCCAAATTAAGAAATTATAAAGAGCAAACTAAACCCAAAGAAAGCAGAAGGAAAGAGATAAGTAAGATTAGAAGGGATATAAATGAAATAGAAAACAGGAAAACAATAGATAAAATCAATGAAACTTAAAGTTGGTTTTCTGAAAAGATCAACAAAATTGGCAAACATTTAGCTAGAATGATCAAGAAAAAAACAGAAATCTCAAAACATTTAATCAGAATGAAAGAAGAGGACATTAAAACTGTCTTTACAGAAATTTTAAAGAATAATAATTATAAGAGAATATAATGATCAATTGTATCCCAACAAATTAGGTAATCTAGATGAAATAGACGAATTCCCAGAAATACAAGAGTTACTAAAACTGACAGAACAAGAAAGTGAACGTATGAATAGAACAATAGCAAGTAAAGACATTAAGTTAGTAATAGTAATAAAAATAAAACTTCAATAAAAAAAACCTCATAAGTAATGGCTTTACCATTGAATTCTACCAAATGTTTAGTGAAGATTTAACACCAATTCTTCTGAATCTCTAAATATAGATGAGAAAGGAATACTTCCTAATTCATTCAAGTGTTATCAAGCCAGAATTACCCTGATAATCAAAGCCAGACAAAGACATCATGAGAAAAAAAAAATAGAGGACAATATCCCTAAAGAATATAGATGTAAAGATTCTCAATAAAATACTTACATACCAAATCTAGCAACATAAGAAAGGAATTATACACAAAGACCAAATGAAATTTATTCCAGGAATGCAAAATTGGCTCAATGTGTGAAAAATTAATAGCTATAATACACCACATGAATAGAATGAAAGAAGTAAACCACATGAACATCTTAATAGATGCAAAAAAGCATTTGACAAATTTCAACACTCTTTCATCATAAAATATTCAACAAACCAGGAATAGAAATAAACTTCTTCAATTTAAGCCCCCATCCAAAAAAAGCAGCTGTGAAAAACCTACAACTCATACTGCACTTAATGATACAACATCAAAATCTTTCCCCCTATATCAGGAACAAGACAAGGATGTCATCTCAAACTACTACTATTCAATAATCTGGTTCCAGCCAGAGAAAACTTGCAAAGAAAAGGAATGAAGCATGCAGGAAAGAAGCAAAATGATATCTAACTATAGATGATAGGACTTTATATATATAAAACCCAAAAAAATCACAAAAAAGAATTAGAGTGAATCAATGAGTTCATCATATTTGCAGGATACAAGACCAATATACAGATACCAAGTGTATGTTTATACACTTGCAATGAACAATCAGAAAATGAAATTAAGAAAACAATTTTATTTATAATAATATTTAAAAAGTCTTGGGAATAGTTTTAACCAAAGCTCAGCAAAACTTCTTTACTGAAAAGAAGAAAACATTGCAAAAAATTAAAGAGCTTTTCAAAAAATGGAAAGACGTCTCATTTTTGGGAATTGGAAGACTTAATATTGTTAAGAAGGCAATACTCCCCAAATTTATCCATAAAGTCAATGCAATACCTATCAAACGTCCAATAAAATTCTTTTGCAGAAATTGATAAGCTAATCATAAAATTAAGATAAAAATGAAAGGGGCTCGGAATAGCCAAAACAATCTTTAAAAATAAGAACAAAGCTTGAGGAATCACACTACAACATCACTAATTATCAGGGAAATGCAAATCCAAACTACAGTGAGATATCACTTCACACTCATCAGAATGGCTATAATCAACAAGACAAGAAATAACAAGTGTTGGAGAGGAGGTGGAGAAAAGAGAACCCTAATACACTGTTGGTGGGAATGCAAACTGGTGCAGCCACTATGGAAAATATTATGGAGATTCCTCAAAAAATTAAAAATAGAAATACCATATGATCCAGCTATTCCACTACTGTGTATTTGTCCAAAGAAAAATAGATATATGTTCAAAAAGATATTTGCACCACTCTGTTCATCACAGCATTATTCACAATAGCCAAGACATGGAAGCAACCTATCCATTATCAACAGATGAATGGATAAAGAATATATGGTTTATATACATACAATGGAATACTACTCAGCCATAAAAAGACAAAATTGTGCCATTTGTGAGAACATGAATAGGTTTTGAGGGTATTACGCTAAGCAAAATAAGTCAGACAGAGAAAGACAAATACAATATGACTTCACTCATATGTGGAAGATAAACAAACAAACCAATACATAGATAAGGAAAACAGATGGGTGGTTATCAGAGGAGAATGAGGTGGAGGGAGGGCAAAAGGGGTAAAGGAGCACATATGTATGCTGATGGATTAAAACTAGACTATTGGTGGCTAACACGATGCAGTCTATACAGAAACCGAAATATAATAACGTACACCTGAAACTCACACAATGTTATAAGCCAATATGACCTCAATAAAATATTAATAATAAAACACTTACTACAAATTTACAGTAATCAGGATTATGTGGTACTAGTATAAAGATAGGTATAAAAGTCAATGGAGGGGCTGGCCCCGTGGCCGAGTGGTTAAGTCCGTGCGCTCCGCTGCAGGCGGCCCAGTGTTTCGTTGGTTCGAATCCTGGGCACGGACATGGCACTGCTCATCAAACCACGCTGAGGCGGCGTCCCGCATGCCGCAGCTAGAAGGACCCACAACGAAGAATACACAACTATGTACTGGGGGGCTTTGGGGAGAAAAAGGAAAAAATAAAATCTTTAAAAAAAAAAAAAAAAAGTCAATGCAATAAAAATGAGATTCCAGAAATAAATCTATTCATGATTTTTGAGAAGAATGCCATGATCATCCAATGGGAGAAAAAAGAGTTTTTCAATAAATGATTCTGTGACAAGAGGATTTCTACAAGAAAAATTATGAGATTGGTACCTTATTTCACACCATACAAAAAACTTGATTCAAAGAAATATATAGTTGGCCAACAGGCATATGAAAAGATTTTCAACATCATTAATTACTAGGGAAATGGAAATTAAAACCATAACAAGACATTACCTCATGCCTGTCAGAAGGTCTATTATTAAAAAGACAGGAAAAAACTTTGGAGAGGATGTGGAGAAAAGAGAACACTTATACACTGTTAGTGGGGTGTAAATTGGTGCAGCCACTATGGAAAACAGTATGGAGATTTTTCAAAAAATTAAGAATAGAACTACCATATGATCTAGCTATTCTACTTCTGAGTATTTATCCAAAGAACAAAAAAATTTAATTCAAAAAAATATATGCACCCCTACATTCATTGCAGCATTATTTACAAAAGCCAAGACATGGAAACAACATAAGACATGGAAATAACCAGTCAACAGGTGAATGGGTAAAGAAGATGTGGTGTATATATATACAATGAAATATTACTCAACCATAATAAAGATAAAATCTTGTCATTTGTGACAAAAATGGATGGAGCTTGAGAGTATCGTGCCAAGTGAAATAAGTCAGACAGAGAAAGACAAATAGGATATGATTTCACTCATACATGGAAGATAAAAACAAACAAACACATAAAGAGAATGGACTGGTGGTAACCAGAGAGGAAGAGGCGGGGAGAGGGCAAAATGGGTAAAGGTGGTCATTTGTATGGTGACTGATGGAAACTAGACTTTTGGTGGTAAACATGATGTAGCGTATACAGAGGTCAAATTATAATGAGGTGTACCTGAAATAGGTATAATGTTATAAACCAATGTTATCTCAATATAAAAAAAGATTAATTATCTAAATGTAGGAACCAGAACTATTAAACTCTTGGAAGAAAACATAGGCATAAAACTTTATGACATTAGGAAATAATTTTCTAGTTGTATATGTTACCAAAAGGAGAAATGACAAGAGAAAAAATAAATATATTGGACTTCATCAAAATTAAAACTTTTTGTGCTTCAAGGGGCACTGTCAAGAAACTGAAAAGACAACCCACAGAAAGGGGGGAATTTTTGCAAATTATACATCTGATAAAGGATTTGTATCTAAAATATATATTAAAAAACCTATAATTTAACAATAAAAAGACAAATAACCCAATTAAAAAAGGCATATAAATGGTTTGAATAGACATTTCTCCAAGGAAGATATACAAATGGCCAATAACTACATGAAAAGATGCTCAGCATAGTTACCCATTAGGGAAATGAAAACTAAAACAACTATGTAATAATGCTTCACAGCCACCAGGATGATTAGGATAAAAAAAAAAGGACAAAGACAGGTGTTAGTGAAGATATCAAGAAATTGGAACCCTAGCTCATTTCTCAGGAGAATGTAAAATGGTGCATCCACTTTAGAAAACAATCGGGCAGTTCTTCAAATGGTTAAACATAAAGTTAGTATGTAACCCAGATATTTCCCCCGTACGTATATACTCAAGACAATTGAATACATATATTCACAACAACTTTCACAGGAATGTTCATAGCAGTATTATTCATAATAGTTAAAAAGTAGAAACAGCCCAAATGTCCATTATCTGATAAATTAATAAACACAATGTAGTATATCCATACAATGTAATATTATTCACTAATTAAAAAGATTGAGAAAATGGTACATGATATAACGTGGATGAAATTTGAAAACACTACGCTAAGTGAAAGATGTCACACACAATGGGTCACATTTTATATAAAACTATTATATAAAATGTCTATAATGGCAAATGAATAGAGAGAAAGTAGATTACTGCTTGTTAGGGGATGGAGAAACAGGGGAAATGGAAGTGACTGCTAACTGGTATGGGGTTACTTTGTGGGGGGCTGGAAATATTCTAAAATTAGATGGTTATAGTTGCACAACATTGTTAATACACTGAAATCTGCTGAATTGTACACTTTTAAATGGCAAATTTGTTAACGTGAATTATACCTTAGTAAAAAATAAACATAGGAAGTAAACTAATTATGAAGAGCCTTACCTCTTTCCTAAGGGAAAAACTTCTTTTCTTCTTAAATAAACAAGAGCATAATAAAGTCAACAAAATCCATAGATGAATTTTTTCTGGTAAAACTGAGTCTTTGTTATCTATGAAGATTACACAGAAGGAAAATAATACTTTTTACAACTTTTTATTAAAAGTTGACCAATAATCCATGAAAATGCTGTCATTTTAACAGATACAAAACCAAATTCTAATTATGCATCAGTATATTTGGTCCAAAATATATTTTTGAAAATCTAACATATAAACACATCAAATCTTAACCAGCTTTGACTATGACAGATACAATTCCCTTTCCTTAAACCTTCTAAACTTTCTATTTCCATTCACGTTTGTCTTATACCTTCCTCTTTCTCATTCTGGAACAGCCAGTCATTTTATTTAGGGTTAAACTACTCTCCTTTTTTTTCATTTTAACACAACAAAACAAAAAATCCCGTATAATACAATTTCTCAAAGTGGCAAAAATGAACACATTCATTATTTGACCCAAAAGTATATATAGCATCTCTGTAGTATACATATAACAGGTATAAAGTATGTGTACTTAAAATATGCTTAGTAACTAATGTTTCAGTATTCTATCTTAGAAATTATCTCAGGACTATAGATTGAATATTTATGTTTCCCCAAAATTCATCTATTGAAAAGCTGATGCCCAAGGTGATGGTATTAGGATGTGGGGCCTTTGGAAGTGATTTAGGACATAAGAGCAGAGTCCTCATGAATGGAATTAATGCCCTTATAAAAGAGGCCTGAGAGAGCTCCCTCCCCGCTTCTGTCGTGTGAAGACACAGTGAGAAGTCAAGAAGTTGACAGTCTGTGACCTAAAAGAGGACCTTCACCAAAAGCCAGCAATGCTGGCACCCGGATCTGGGACTTCCAGTCTCCAGAAATGTGATAAATATATTTCTGTTGTTTACAAGCAACTCAGTTTGTGGTATTTTGTCAAAGCATCTTAAATGGACAAACACACTCTGTAGCTAAAGAATATCCACTTATTAACCCAATTTAAAATCAACTCAAGGTTTTCAGTAAACTAAATATGATAGTATCAAGTATGTCTCAACATGGTTAAGTTATAGGCCCTAGTTCTTTAACCATACACTAATTTAAATGTTACCATGAAGATATTTTGCAGCTGCAAATAAAATCCATAATCAGTTGATTAAATCATGGAGTTATCCTAGCTAATCTGGGTGGACCTGATTTTTTAAGTAGTTGAAAGGTCTTAGTAATAATGTACAGCATAGTGGCTATAGTTAATAAAATTGTACTGTATGATTGAAAGTTACTGAGAGAGCAGATCTTAAAAGTTCTCACTATAAGAAAAAAATTGTGACTATGCGAAGTGATGGATGTTAACTATACTTATTGTAGTAACCATTTCACAATATATACCTATATCAAATCATGATATTGTACACTTTGGAAGAATATAATTCTTTATGTCAATTATATCTCAATAAAACTGGTAAAAAATTTTAAAAAAGAAATGTCTTAAAAGCAGAGCTGAGGCTTCTCTGAGGAAGAAGTTCTGACTGTGGATGGTAACTTCACTCCGTGTCTAAGATTTTCACTCTGCCCTCCCTGACAGTCTGCCCTACAGACTACAGATGTGCCTGGCTGGTTCCATCAATCTACTAAGCCAATTCTTTGCAGTCTCTCTCTCATAGGTAGAGATAGGGATAGAGATATATAATTAGATACATAGATATGATTTATACATATACCATATGTGTTCTCTCTGATTGAACCCTGACTGATACACTGAAGATGTTGGAAATATTTTTTAAGCTGACACTATAAAACATAACTGCTGTTGAAATAAGGTTTTTCGGAATAATGACTCAATTTGATTAAATACAAGTTTACATTTTTTGTAACATTAAACATTTAATAAAATAATACTATCTTATTTGATAAATGAACCTGGATAAGTTTTATAAAATTATATCCAAATGGAAATATAAGCTTGCATTATGCTTAGTGCTAATAACTGAGGGAAAGCATAGATGTTTTTATTAAACCAAAATTATTAAACTGGTCCTGTTTGGTGAAGATTTGCCCAAATTATATGAAGAATTATTAAAACATTCTGAGTTTGTTTTTATAAATATATTTCTTGTCTAGCAGATTAAAATTATCATAATTTCAACTTTCTAATTTTGGTGGAATTTCAGAAATATTCTATTTGTATAAGGGCTTATTTATTTCTAAGACAATCAGAATAAAACTCCTTTAAGTGATTTAACAACAGTTTGATATTACTATCCGTTTGTAAGAAAATATTACACACACGCAGTGAGAGGTAAAGGCTTTTCTGAATTACATACAAATGTACATGCAGACACAGACAGAGAAAGCATATAGATTCACATCTAAAATTTCAGCCATGGATCACCGGTAGACACAGCATCGCAAAACTCACTGATTCATATCAAAGAGCTCTTCACTTCCCAGTGGGTATGATTTCTTATTTGAATTGAGCTGAAAATAGACGAAATGGATACACCGACAGAAAAGACTAACAAACAAGATTCTCTGTCATTTTTCACCCCGTAGAGACAAGATCCCTATAAACCATTAATCCATTTGCAAAGATCACCAAATGGTCAGACCAGAAAAGCAAAAGAAGTTGTCACCAGAAATCAAGCAAGTACTTAGAATCAAAATCAAATCCCTACTGTGCTACCAACAGACAAGAGTCTAGAGCACATGAGCGGAAGGCAGACTGACAGTTGAGTCCCTTGATCACCAGTCAATAACGGAATCCAAAGGGCTCTGAGAGGACTTATTACCTGGGGTAGTAAATGGAGATCACAAGGCAAGCTCCAATATTATCTGAGTCAAAATACCAAATTCTGAAAGACAAAATGTGCTGGAAAATTAAGCACATGATTTTGTTCAAATTATTGCAACAGAGAGAACATTTATTAATGAGAAATGTCTCAAAGAAATGGAGATGTCTGAGATTTCATAGAAGCAAGGAAACTAGGGAGTCATTGAGGAAGAGTAGAGGTGAGTTTTATCTCAGAATTTGAGAAGTCAGCGTGGTTCTTTGACATTAACCAATTTTTGGAACACAAAAGACTAGGAGGACTTCTCAACCGTCAGCGCTTTCTGGGAAGAAAGGTTTAGGTAAAGTTCAATATTGCAGGTGTCATCAAGGCCAAAAGGTATGTGGACAGGAGACGTTTCCAGCAAAATAAAACTGTTTTTAATTTGCAAAACATCCAAAGCTAAAAAGAACATGGTAATTTTGGACTATTGAAAGAAGTTCACTATCATTGGAAGGCAGAACATGGGAGAGGGGGCAAGAGAAAGAAATAGAAAAGTGGTAGGAATCAGTTTTAATTGACAAATTATTTAAAATACTTCATATTCAATCATATTCATGCATTCCAAAAGCATTTGTGATGTTCCTATGATTAATTAATTATTCATTCAACAATTATTTATTGAATACCTACTGTATGCCAACAATTGTTCTAGATCCTAGGGATGCAGTAGTGAACTGTAGTGGGTTGCAAGGTGGTCCCCAGAAAAGATAAGTGCATATTCTCACCTTGAAAACATGTGAATATGACCTTATCTGGGAAAACAGACTTTGCAGATGTAATTAAGTTAAGGTACTGGAGATGAGATCATCCTGGATTACCTCGTGGACCCTAAATCCAATGACAAATTTTCTCATAGCAGAGAGAAGAGACGAAGACACACATAGGGAAGAAGGCTATGTGAAGATGGGCAGAGATTGTATTTATGCAAGCCTCAATCAAAGAATGCCTGGAGACATCAGAAGCCGTAAGAAGCAAGGAAGAATTCTCCCCGAGAGTCTTTGGAGGGACTGTGGACCAGCCTACACCTTAATTTCAGACTTCTGACTTCCAGAATTGTGAGAGAATAAATTTCTGTTATTTTAAGCCATCAAGTATATGGTAATTTGCTATAGGAGCCCTAGGAGATGATATAAATTTTGATACCAGAAAATGATGTGCTGCTGTAATAAATAGCTAAAAAATATAGATGTGGCTGTGAAATTGGGTAATGGGCAGAGGCTGAATGCATTTTGAGGTGCATGATAGAAAAATCCTAGATTGCCTTGAGGACACTGTTGGTATAAATATTGATGTTAAAGACATTCTGGTGAGAGCTCAGAAGGAAGTGAGAAGCACTATACAGAAAGCTATCATCTCAGAGAACACATATATCATCATCAACACAATGTTGCTAGAAAATGAATGTTAAAGGCACTTCTGATGAAGTCTCAGTAAGAAATAAAGAGCATGTTATTTGACCTAGAGGAAGTCTTATCTTTGTTATAAAGTAGTAGAAAACTTGGCTAAATTATTTTCTACTGTGTGTGGAAAGCATAACTTTTAAGCAACGAAGTTGGACATTTAACTGAAGAGACTTCCAAACAAGTTGTTGCGGATGTGGTTTGTTTTCTCCTTACTGCATATAATAAAATGTGAGAGGAAACATAAATTGAGGTAACTATTAAGCTAAAAGGAACCGGCACTTAATTCTTTGGAAGGTTCTTTGCCTACCCAAATTGTAAAGAATGCTAAAATTATGATTTCAAGTTGGGATGGCGTGCTCTGGAGAGAAGTCCAAGGGCATGGCTGGATAACATTTTTATGAAGAGATGAGGTGTATGACTCATGGATCCACTCAACCACCTCAGCATAGGTCAGGAATAGGGATGGGGTTATCTAGGAAGTATCTGCAGAGAATTCTTTTGTCTAATGATGTAGACTCTCATGACATAGACTGGAGACTGACATGGTTTTTGAAAATAATAATTCAGCAGAAACAATGTCAGCTTGGATTGAAAGAGACAGACACAGGACAAAATGAATGAAGGCTGTCAACACTCTGTGATTTTCAGCCTGGAAATAGTCTGATAAAGCTAGTTGGCTGCTAATATGTGCTACCCCCAAGAAAAAGGAAGGATGATGGTAAAAGCAGAGCCATGGATTCAGGGACAGAAGTCAGAGAGGTGGGTGGAGAGGCAGGAGGCAAGGAAGCAGAGGCAAGAGGTGCAGATACAGAAGCTGAGCCTAACAGAATCACTGCATGGACAAGAAGTTGAGACTGATAGAGCATAGCTGCTGCAGGCCCAGAGGGTGGAGCCTCAAACAACAGAGGAATATTCTTAGACCCTAACATCTAATGGAATTTGCACTCCTGGATTTTGAATTTGCTTAGGAAAGTGACCAACTTCTCTGTTTTGGAAAGGAAATATCTACCTTATGTTTGTCCCACAGTTATATTTTGAAAGCAGATAATTCATTTTCCAGGTTCACAGTCCCACAGGTGGAGAAGAATTTTGTCCCATGGTCTCACCCATGCACAGAGTCTTACCATACCTAATTTAGAAAATTTAGATGGTGAGATTTGGGAATATTTGAGGTAATAATATTTAGATGTGATTTTAAACTTAGAGTTGATACTATAATGGGTTACAACTTTTGGAGATATTGGGATGGAATAAATGTATTTTGCATGTGGAATGGATATGAATTTTGGAGCACTACAGGGCACATTGTAGTGAGTTGAATGGTTGCCTCTGTAAAGATATGTCCATATCATGATTCCTGGAACTTTTTTAATGTGACCTCATTAGGAAAAAGATCCTTTGCATATGTAAATAAAGTTAAGGATTTTGTGATGAGCTCATCTGAGATTATCCAAGTGGGGTCTAAATCCAATAACAAGTGTCCTTAGAAAAGAAGTCACTGACACACACAGAGGAGATGGTTATGTGAAGATGGAGACAGGAACTGGACTTATACAGGCCCACGTCATGGAATGCCTAGAGCCATCAGAAGCTGTAAGAGGCAAGGAAAGATTCTGCCCGAGAGAAAAAGCTTTTCCAAATGCTTTTTTTTAATCAAATGCTTTTTCTACACCTATTGAGATATCATGGGATTTTTATTCTTCATTCTGTTACTGTGGTGTATCACCCTGGTTGCTATTCATATGTTGAAACTTCCCTGCATTCCAAGGATTAACCCCCTTTGATCATGGTGTATGCTATCTTTAATATGCTGTTAAATTTGGTTTACCAGTAAGTTTTTCAGGATTTTTAATCTATATCCATCAGGGATATTGGCATGTAGTTTTTCTTGCTTGTAGTTTCTTTTTCTGGCTTTGCGGTTGTGGTAATGTTAGCCTCATAAAAGGAGTTTGGTAGAGTTCCCTCCTCAACAATTTTTGGGAAGAATTTGAAAAGGAGTGGGGTTAATTATTCCTTAAATGTTTGGTGGAATTCACCAGTGAAGCCATGTTTTCCTGGGCTTTTCTTGGTTGGGAGGTTTCTGATTACTGATTCACTCTCCTTACTAGTTATAGTTCAAGTCATATGATTTATTTCTTCCTGATTCAGTCTTGGTAAGTTATACGTTTCTTGGAATTTATACATTTTCTCTTGTATATACAATTTGGTGTATAATTATTGATAATAGTCTCTTATAGTTCTTTTTACTTCTGCAGCATCAATTCTAACATTTCCTTTTTCATTTCTAGTTGAACCTTCTCTTTTTTTCTTAGTTAGTCTCCTAAAAGTTTGTCCATTTTATTGATCTTTTCAAAAGCCAATTCTTAGTTTTACTGATTTTTTTGTACTTTATTTTGTCTCTTTCTGCTCTCATTTTTATTATTTCCTTCCTTCTGCTATCTTTGGACTTTGTTCTTTTTCTAGTTCCTTTAGGTATGGAGTTAGGCGGTTTATTTGTGATCTTTCTTCTTGGTTAACATAGCTATTTATCACTATAAACTTCCTTCTTAGAACTGCTTTTGCTATATCCTGTAAGTTTTGGTATGTTGTGTTTCTGTTTTCTTTTATCTCAAGATATTTTAAAATTTCCCTTTTGATTTTTTCTTCAGCCAATTGGTTGTAGAAGACAGTAGTGTTTAATTTCCACATTTAAAAAATTTCCTCTTTTTCATTCCACCATTGATTTCTAGATATATTCCATTATAGTCAGGAAAGATATATTCTATGATTTAATATTCTTAAATTTGTTAATATCTGTTTCATGACCTACCCTGTGATCTACCCTGCAGAATGATCTGTGTGTGTTGAGAAGAATGTTTATTCTGCTGCTGTTAGGTAGAATATTGTGTATATATTTTTTAGGTTCACTTGGTCTAGTGTTGTTTTAGTTACCTATTTTCTTACTTATCTTCTGTATGGATGTTATATCTATTATTGAAAGCAGTACACTGAAATCTCCTACTATTATTGTCTTACTGTTTATTTCTCCCTTCAGTGCTGCCAAGGTTTGTTTCATTTTCAGTGTATATATGTCCTTAAATCTAAAGTCAGTCTCTTGTAGACAGTATATAAATAGATTTTGTTTTTCTTTCCATTTAGTAACTCTGTGTGTTTTGATTGGGAAGTTTGATCCATTTAACTTTAAATTCATTATTGATAGGGAAGGACTCACTATTGCCATCTTAATTGTTTTGTCTGTCTTCTATCTTTTCTGTTCTTCTTTCCCTCTCTTGCTGTATTTCTTTGTGTAGATTCACTTTTTTGTACTTACATGCTTTGTTTCCTTACTCATTTTCTTTTGTGTATCTTCTATAGGTATTTTGTTTATTATGAGGCTGACATAAAATATCTTATAGTTATTAGTCTATTTTAAGCTGATAATTTAATCTCATATACTCAACAGTTTTACTTCTCCCCTCAAAACACTTTGTTATTGATGTCACAAATTACATGTTTTATATTATGTATTCATTAAAATAGTTTATAATTACAATTATTTTAATAATTTTGTCTTTTAACTTCTATACTAGAATTAAGAGTGATTTATACACCTCCATTACAATAATATGGTGCAACCTCTATTTGTCTATGTCTTTAATTTTACCAGCAAACTTTATAGTTTCATATGCTTTCATGTTGTTGTTTAGCATTTTTTCACTTCAGCTTGAAGGTCTCCCTTTAGCATCGCTTATAAGGCAGGTCTAGTGGTGACAACTCCCTCAGCTTTTGTTTTCTGGGAAAATGTTTAACTCTCCTTCATTTTTGAAGGACAGCTTTTCCAGATATAGTATCCTTGGTTGGCATTTTTTTCTTTCAGCATCTTGAATAAATTATCTGCAATGGATTAAATGTGTTCCCCCTCCAAATTCTTATGTTGAAATCCTAACATCCAAAGTGATGGTATTAGGAGGTGGGGCTGTTAGGGAGTAATTAGCTTGTGAGGGTGGAGCCATCATGAAAGCAATTAGTGCCTTTATAAAAGGGTCTCAGTGCACTCTCTCCTCTTGCACCAAGTGAGAATACAGAGAAGATGGCTTTCAGTTAAACAGACACCAAATCTACCAGCTCCTTGATCTTAGACTTCCCAGCCTCCAGTACTGTGAGAAATAAATTTTGACTGTTTATAAGCCATGCAATCTATGGTATTCTGTTATAGTATCCCAAACTAAGACATCATCTCACTCCTTTCTGACCTACAGGGTTTCTGCTGAGAAATCTTCTGATAGTTTTATGGGGGCTCTCTTGTATGTGGCAAGTTGCTTTTCTCTTGCTGCTTTCAAAATTCTCTCATTGTTCTTGACCTTTAACAACTTGATTATAATGTGTCTCAGTGTGGACTTCATAGGTTTATCTTTTTGTGAATCTGTTGGGCTTCTTGAATCTGGAAGTTCATTTCCTTCTCCAGATTTAGGATTTTTTTTGTCCATTATTTCTTCAAATAAGCTTTCTACCTATTTTCTCTCCCCCTTATGGGACATCTATAGTACATATATTGGCCTACTTGATAGTGGCTCATAAGTCTCATAGGCTTTCATTATTCCTTTTCCATTCTTTTTTCCTTTTGATTCTCTGATTGGATAATTTCAAATGACTTGTCTTTAAGTTTGCTGATTTTTTTTTCTGGTTCATATAGTCTGATGTTGAACACCTTTAGTGAATTTTTCAGTTCAGTTATTTTATTCTTCACTTTCAAAATTTATGTCTGGTTCTTTTTTTATATTTTCTATCTCTGTTGAAATTCTCATTTTGTTCATGAATCATTTTCCTAACCTTGTTGAGCATCTTTAAGAAAATTATTTTGAATTATTGTTTAGGTAATCCATATACCTCTGTTTCTTGAGTGTTGTGTTGATTTCTGGAGATTTATTTTGTTCCTTTTATTGGGCCGTTTTCCCCTGATTCTTCATGTTCCTTGTAACTTTGTCTTTGTATCCACACATTTGAAAAAAAGCAGTTGCCTCTCTCAGTCTTTTCTGACTAGCTTTGTACAGGAAAATATCTTCATCAATCAGTCCAGCTAGTGATTCCAGGTACTACTCAAACTTTTTCTATGGATGTGTTTTCTCTGGCCTTGTGTGTTTATTACTAATTAAAGGAGTTTATCATTTTTTTTCAGGAGCATATAAGCTCTTGCTACCTCTGATGTCTGTCTGCTGTACCATGGTCCTTTGAAGGAGTAGTATGCTGCCAAGCTTCCTTTTATTCTCAGTGGCCCTCAACCGTCTAAAGTATGACAGATTCTTTCAGAACTGTGTCAGGCTAGACAGAAACTAATACCTCAAGCAAACACCCCCCCCCCCAAACACCAAAACACCAGAACATTGAACACATGCTTCTATCTTCTCTTCCTCCCTGAGGGACAGGCTGCTGAACTGGATCAGCCTGTCAGGTGTACTGTGGGCCCTCTTGAGCTGCAGCACACCACCAAACTCTTTTTCTTCTCAATGGCCTCCAGGCATCTAGAGTATGACAGGTTCTGTCAGAGCTCTGATATAAGCAAGACAGAAACTAGCCCCTTGGGCAGCTACCCTGAAAAGTCAGTACTTTAGATGTATGGTTTAATCTTCTCTGTCGCTCCCTACAAAGAAGCTGGAAGCTGGGAGTTTCTTTCCTATCATGTGGTGCTGTGCTAGGAGAAGAAACTATGGTGAATGAGTGGCACAAATTTTCCTACTGACTAGTTTCATGCTTGCCTGGGCTAAAAGAGCCTCTTTTAAGTGCTTTTCTTTTGCTGCTTTTGAGATTCTCTTTATCTTCAGCACTCATCATTTTGGCAGACTATGATTTGTCTAAGTGTTTATTCTCTTTGTTTATTCTACTTGGAGTTCTTTGAGTTTCTTGGATGTATGGATAAAATTTTTCCATCAAATTTGAGAATTTTCAGTCATTGTTTCTTTAAATATCCTTTCCAACTGTTTCACTATCCTCTGTGATTTTGGGACACCTCCATTATGTGTTATTGGAAAGCTTCATACTATATGTATCTGGGGCTGTGATTAATTTTATTTATTTGTTATATTAAATATTTTTTTTTTAATTTTTTGAAGTTTTTTATTTTTCTTCTTCTGAGACTGGATAATGTTTATTGACCTATCATCCAATTCACTGATTGTTTCTTCATCCAGCAGAAATCTCCTTTTGAGCCCCTAGGGTGAATTTTTTATTTCAATTATTGTACTTTTCAACTCTGGAATTTCTATACTGTTCTTTTTTTGTAGTTTCTATCTCTTTATTGATAGTCTTTATTTTGAGAAACATCATTGTCATGCTTTCTTTTAACACAATTTCTTAGTTCTTTTAAAATATTTATATGGCAGATTTAAAGTCATTTTGTAATATGTCAAAAAGCCTTGGACCATGCATGGCATTTTTCTGTTGGCTTTTTTCCTGTGTATACTGTTTTGCTTCTTTGTGTGTCTCTTTTTTTTTGGTGAGAAGTGAATATTTTTGATAATGCATTTTAACAATTCTGGTATCAGATTCCTCCACTCTACCTAAAGATTTGTTGTGCTTTTTGGTTGTTTCCTTGCTTTGTTTTGTTTCTTGTTTTTCTTATTGCTTTATCGTTGTGTTTTCTCAACTAATTTTGTAGATTCTGTTTTCCCTACAGTGTATGGCCTCCAAATTGTCCTCCAGTTTTTTTATAAGCTCTTTTTAAAACTTTTAATCCTTGTTTATTGTGGGTCACACCTGGGTAATTATAACTTAATTATCACCCAAATGTTGATAAGAGCATTTCCTCAAAAGTCTTGCCTTTATGACATCTACTCTTTGCTAAGAGAATCTGTATGAGAAGGTGCATTTTCAAATTTCAGGTAGTTTGTCAGCCTTTAGCTTTCATTTTCTGCTATCCCAGCACTGCTAGGTGAGCCAGAGGGGAGTGACTGATTCCTCATCCTTCTTAAGATTCTTTCTGGACATGCACATAACCTTACACCCACAAATGCACAGCCTTTAGATCCCTAGGAATACACTGCTGTTTTCCAAAGTTCCCTATGGTTTCTAATTCTCCAGAATTTTCTTTAAAAGTCCTGGCCAGTTTCTTGTTTGGCAGAATTGAAATCACAGCCTTAGGCAGCTGAGATGTGGCCAGCAATTTTCTATTGTTTCAGCCCTAGGTTACCCACTCTCAACTCAGCTCAGCCCTGAGTCGAATCAAATAGCCACTACAGTCTGAAAAAATAGATTATCCAAGGACCTGCAGGTTTGGATAAAATATTGACTGTTCTCTGAGAAGATTGCTTCTTAATGGAGCTCTAAAAGAGTCAGATCATGACATTATAAGCAATGATATTGTATTTTGGCTACCAAACCACTAAGCTGGGGAGAGAGAGAGAAAAGGGGTGGCTCTAACTTAAAATGCCAAGACCCTGCTGTCTTACCAAGATTCAATAGGCTCTCTTGGATATGTGCTTACAAGTTTATCATGTGGCTTTCATTAAATGGCAGTGTACTGAGCTATTGACTTAGTTCTTTTGCCGGTATTTCTGATGTTTTATAAGAGGGAAAAATTCATCAAGATTCTTACTAAGGCATTCTTTTAGCCAATCTCATCTTTCTTACATAAGATCAACTGTTCCATATAGCATAACACAATCATGGGAGTGATATCTTATATTCACAAATTCCAGGGATGAGGGTGAGACGTTTGGTTGGAAGAGGAAAGTTTTAGAAATTCTGACTAACATAGCTCCACATTCTTACTGAGAATACGTGAGCATTTGTGGATTTCCTCTGTGCCATACTAGGGAAATGTTGGACCTGCTATATCTGGCCCTTTCTATTCCTAATCATGTCAAGCTACTGTTGCTCCTTTTGTTCAGTTATTCCATGTTGACACAGCAGAATTCTACAAAGCAAGTTCTTCGTGGGACTGCAGTCAAAAAAGGAAGGAGCAAGCTAACTCTGCTTTCATGTTTCCCCTAAACTTATCTGAAGGTTCTACAACTCTTGACAATATCCTCCATAAATATAACTGCACTTTGAACTTTGGGAGCAATTCAGGGCCTTTATACTTGATTTTTTGCATCTTCTATTTTCTCTTCCCTTTTTCTCATTTCTCTAACTATGACATAAGGGTTTCTCTTTTGCTGCCTGTGGGATGCTAGCTTATATTTACCTCATGTTTTAAGTTCTCACTATCTAGAGATAATAGCAAAGTTTCAACCTGAGTCCACAAATCTTTCCTTTGGTAAGTAAAATATGCTTTGGAATTTAGGATTTTTTTTATTCCATAAATCCCAACTTTAAAGAATGTCAACTCACTGTGGACTCAAATATGAAATTCACAGTATATGTTCAAATGAAGGGCAAATTGTTTTTCCCCAAGTTAATCCTTCATAAAGGAGGTACAATATTCAAATTATTACAAAGTTTCTCATAGTGTAAGGTGTCTTCTCACCTTAGTTCAAACAAAAATTACTGTTTTGTGGTAATATAATAGGCCTACTATAATCTAAATTAGTCCTGTATTTGGATCTTACAGGAGTAAACTAACAGAAAGACTAAATGTATTGATCTCAAAATTGTGACTAAGCCTCCAAATTTTTAAAAGCAACATATTAAATGGTTATAGTACATAAAACATCAATGCATAATATCTAAAGGAAAAATTAAAAGAATAAAACCTCTAATATTAAGTGAAGGGTGTTAGTGACTGAGGAGATAATTCTCAGTAACAATATCATACTCAGATTTAAGAAAATGCCATAACTCAAGCATTGAAAATGGAAATGAAGATTATCTGCTATGGAAAAATTTGGGATGAGTTAAAAAGCAGTTCTAGGGATTACAGAAACACTGTGGTTTCACAATGCATGTAAAGAGTTTGAATGGCTATTTTTCATAAAATGAAAGTGAAAAAGACGTTTTAAATTTAATATACTATTTTATTCAATATGTGGCTTTAAGTTGTATGTAGCTAAATAAAATACTATAGATATTTT
Organism: Equus quagga; assembly: GCF_021613505.1. Classification (NCBI taxonomy): domain Eukaryota; kingdom Metazoa; phylum Chordata; class Mammalia; order Perissodactyla; family Equidae; genus Equus; species Equus quagga. The sequence goes on from NC_060276.1 coordinate 47,862,092, forward strand.
ATTCTGTTGTGAACATTTCTAAATGCATGTAAAGAAGATGACAAAACCTTCACTTTATGCCTTTTCATTGAGAAACTGAAGGATCACTTTATGATTAGTGTCACTTTATAATTGGGTGTGTATGGAGATTTTGCAATAAAAGATGAGTGATTAATTCATTTTTCCTATCTCATGTCCACTCTACCTACGGTATATTAAAATCCAGTGATCAATAGGTGTGAATCCTTAGGATTTAATCATTAAAAGGAAATATGGAAATCACTGAATGAATAGTTTACAGAAAATATTCTGCCAAATGGAAAGATCTTAAGTTTTCTGAGAGTAAACAATTACAGAACTATAATTTAATTTTCCAGCCAAACTACCTTTTAAGTGTGAGGATAGAATAAAGAATTTTCGACCTTTCTGTAATAATAACTCATAGATATATTTAAATAAAATGAAACATGGATAGAGTCATAAGGTTAAAAATAAAAATTAATAGCCAGCTGGAGATAAAATTCTAAATTATTCAAATAAAGAAATGTTAAAGGCATCAAGAGGAGGGCAGATAATAAAAATGTGCTGAATCTGTTATTTTCTTCAGAGTTGGGGGGTGATATATATATATATTAATAAGCTGTAGATATTGATAGAAAAATAGTCATCCAAATATATAGGTTAAAATTTAAAGACACCTAGAAAAATAGATTTTTTATAGCTTTCAAACCAGTAGTGGAAAAATAAAGAAAGATAAGAACATTTCAACAAAAATAGAAGAGACAAAAAAGAATACTTGACAAAAATAAAATGTAAACTGAGATGTCAATAATCTGTTCACCAATACCAGTAATTATAATAAATATAAATAAATTAAATTTCCTTATTAAAAGGTAGAGGTTTACAGAGAGATTAAAATGTGAAAATGACTATATTGGTTTTACATTGATCAAAGTTGTAAACACCAAAGAATAAATAAGAATTATAAACTTTTATGCATGTAGCACCATGATCTTGAAATAAATCTTTTAACTTGCTTATATTTCCAAGGTAGTTCACTTTCCTCAAAAATTTCCTTTTATTTCCTTTAAATAATATTTGTACTCTTTTTTTGTAATTTCGTAACATATGCTTATTATAGAAATGTTGAGAAAATAAATAAAATTATAAAGATAGAAATAAAATTCTCCTGTCATACTACTTCTAAGTATTAAACATTTACTGTGTTGCCTTTGTGTGTTTTTTCTATGACTGTGATTTAAACCATTTTAGATTAAACCACACATATAACTTATAAATTACATTTCAGAAAAGTTTGTGAATTCTTTTCAACGATTTGAAGTTCTCAAAGGATTCCAATTTATAATAGAATTTTACTAGCAGTCCTGACTGTTGCTCTCAAATCTCTACTAAAACACCTATTAAGCTATATCTGATAACAGTAAACTCAACTGAAAGTAAACTCAGAAATAATATAATAATTAACACTGGGAGAAATTTCCACTATCTTTCAATAAAATACAATTTCATTACAGGCAATAAGTAGAATATTCACGTTATACTTTTTCCTCTAAAATAATGTAAAAAGGCTATTTATTATTCCTCTACTGCCAGTTTGCTTTTCTGAGTCACCAGACGTATTCTATCCAAAGCACTTGACATTTACCCTGTTACTGTGAGGCTAGTATTTCCTGAGGTAAATTATGTTTTCCTTCTATGTAAGAACCAAAATTTTTACATTTATACAAAATAGAAAATTTCCCATAAAACATTAAGAAAACTAAGAGAAAGGCTTGACATTGTTTCCTGGGTGGTGATTTCTTTTCACATAAAAAAGATAGAAAGATCCATAGCTTACTAGTGTATAAAGGGGTCAGTACTATTTTCTGCCTTCTAGAACTACAAGGAATCAGACTTAAAAGCAGAATAAGAAAAAGAAATTGTAGAGTTTGAGGAGCAAAAAGAAAAAAAACAGATGAGCAAAGGTAAACAGAATCTAAGGGACTTGGAGGACAACTTCAAACAGACCAATATGTATGTTACAGCAGCCCCAGAGAGAAATGTGCAGAGAGATTATTTGAATAAATAATGCATGAAAACTCAAAATTTGAGGAACTACCAATATATAAAAATCCAAGAAGCTCAACAAAATCCAAGATATATAAATCCAAAGAGACCCACACTGAGACACATTATAACCAAACTGCTGAAAGACAAAGAAAAATCTTGAAAGCAGCAAAAGAAAAGTGACACCTCATGTACAAAGGATCCTCAATAAAATTATCAGGTGATTTTTCAGCAGACAGCTTGCAGGTAAGAAGGTAGTGGGAGGATATATTTAAAGTGCTGAAAAAAAAGCATCAGTTGAGAATTCTACATTTGGAAAATTGTCCTTCAAAAATGAGGGAGAAATTAAGACACTACCAGCTAAACAAAAGCTGAGGGAGTTCATACCACTAGTTTTGCCCTACAAGTTGATATGAAAGGATGCTAGACTGTAACTCGAAGTCTCATGAAAATATAAAACTCTCTGGTAAGGAGAAATACATTTAAAATATTTTAAAATAATGTTATTGTAAATTTGGTTTATAACTGGACTTTTTATTTTCTGTAAGATTTAAAAGACAAAGGCATAAAAGTAATTATAAGTCTTCTAATGGGTACACAATATATAAAGATGTAATTTGTGACATCTGTGGGGAACTGAAATTGGCCACCCCAAGATATGTCTCTTTGGCATCAGGATTATTTGAGGCTGATTGCTTTTGATAAACTGGGACAGGGAAGGAGGCTCTGAGGAATGGAACTTGCCCTTTGTTAGGACACATTTACATTTGTAAGGTAAATCTCTATCTGTAAAAAGTGCCTCCCTCTCTGTACCAGGAAGAAGAAAGGAGATGACCTTCTCTCTAGAAACTCTTAATCAATACCAAAGGCAAAGAAATCTGCATTTTATTGTGCTAGTCTGGTAACCTCCTGTAACTAACTTTCCTCCCCCTCCCAACTTTGGCATTTCTTTAAGGATTAAGCATCTTTCCTTAGGCTAGGAACTGACTGCTGCGCTCACCTGTGACCGCCCAGCTCCAGACGATAGACTTGCCTCCTGCTACGCCCACCAAGATAGCAGACCATTACCTGCTGTGTCCATCAAGCACTGTGCTGACAGGGCAATCTTGTGACTATTGTGGGAGGGACATTTCAATCACATGTGAAACACCCCGTTTGGGGGTATATAACCACTCTATGCACCCCACTTCTTCCGTACCCTTTCTTCCTTCTGGAAGAAAGGCCCGGGGCCATGGTTCCTCATAAAGCTTTGTTTAATTTTCTCTTGCTATTCTGTCTCATGTGAATTTAATTCATTCTCCGGCCAGATGAACCCACATTTGGGGGAGGAAATGTCTTCCTCCCCTACACATCAATAACATAGAGTAAGGGACAGAGCTTTGAAGAAGCAGTAATTTTTTAGCAGGAGCAGTAAGGAGCAGTAAGAGATTAAAGTTGAATTCTTATCAATTTAAGATAGATTGTAATAATTTTAGGATGTCAGATGTAATCCCAATGGTAACCACAAAGAATATATCTATAGAACATACACAAAAGGAAATAAGAAGGAAAACAAACAATGTCACTACAAAAACTCAAACACAAAGGAAGCAGAAATGGAGGGAATGGACCAAAAAAGCTATAAGTCATACAGAAAACATATTGCAAAATTTTAAAAGTGCTTCTTATTAGTAATTAAATGTAAATGGAACAAAATCTCTAATCAGAAAATGTAGATTGGAAGATGGGTCAAAAAAACAGGTTCAAACTATACATTGTCTCTAAGAGACTCAATTTAGTTCTAAGGATAAGCATCGGCATAAAGAGAAAGGATGGGAAAATACACTTCATGCAAATAATATCCAAAAGAGAGCAGGAATGGATATACTAATATCAGACAAAATAAGCTTAAAGGCAAAAACTGTTGCAAAAAACAAAGAAAGATATATACCTATAAAAGCGTCAATTAACCAAAAAGATATAACAATTATAGGCATATATATACCAAATATTAGAGCCCTGAAATATATGAAGTAAACATTGAGAAAACTGAAGGGAGAAGTAGACAGTTGTACAATAATAATAGGAGAGTTCCAAACTTCAATTTTAATAATGGATTAAATAACCAAATGAAAGATCAATAAAAAAGTAGAGGACTTGAACAACATTGTAGATCAATTGGATCTAACAAATATATACAGAACTCTACACATAACAGAATAGACATCTTTTTCTCAGGTGCACATGGAACATTCTCTAAGATAGATCATATTTTAGGGCACAAAACAAGCCTTAATAAATTTTAAAAGATTGAAATCATACAAAGTATCTTTTCTGATAACCAAAGAATGAAACTCAAAATCAACAGTAGAAGAAAAACTGTAAAATTTACAAATATGTGGTATTTGAACAACACACCCTTAAAAAATCAAGTAGTCACAGAGGATATAACAAGGGAAGTTGGAAAACATCTTGAGACAATGAAAATGAGAACACAACATAATATTTATGGGAAACAATAAAAGCAGAACTAAGAAGGAAATTTATAGCTGATACCATTCACAATATATAAGAATAAAGATCTTAAAGCAACAACCTAACATCAAACTTCAAATAAGTAGAAAATGAAAAACAAACTAAGCTCAAAATTAGCAGAAGGAAATAAGAACAATAAGAATAAAGATAAATGAAATAAAGAATAGAAAAGTTATAGAGAGAAAGAAAACAGAGTTGGTTCATCATAGAGAGCAAAATAACAGATGAACCTTTAGCTAGATAATTAAGAAAAAAGAGAAGTCTCAAATAATTAAATCAGAAATAAAACCATAGACATTACTAAAAATTTTTCAGAAATAAAGAATATGAGTGAGTCCTACCAACAATTGTATACCAACAAATTGGATCACCTAGATAAACAGACAAACTTCTAGAATACACGACCTATTAAGACTCAATTGTGAAGAAATAGAAAACATGAACAGACCTGTAACTAGTAACTTTAATTACTGATTAAATCAGTAATTAAAAACCTCCTACAAAAGTAAAACCCCAGGACCAGATAGCTTTACTGGTAGATCCTATCAAACATTTAAAGCAGAATTAACACCAATCTTTTTCAAACTCTTCCAAAAAATTGAAGAGAAAGGAAGACTTCTTAATTCATTCTGTCAGGTCAACATTACCCTGATTCCAAAGCTAAACAAAGGTACTATGAAAGAAGTAAACTACAGACCAGTACCTCTTATAAATATTTATGCAAAAATTCTCAACAAAATATTATTAACGTGAATTCAACAGTCTTTTAGAAGGATTATATGTCATGATGGAGTGGGATTTATTCCTGGAATGCAGAGGATAATTCAATACAAGAAAATCAGTCAACGTAATACATCACATTAACAGAAAAAATAAAAAACTATGATGATCATCTTAATTGATGCAGAAAAGCATTTATCGCAACTCAACACCTTTTCATGATGAAAGTTCTCTAGAATCTGCTTTACTACCACCCACAGGCAAACACTGTTAACATTTTGATGCATCTGAAAAAAAATTCTCAACAAACCAAGAATTGAAGGAAACTAACTCAGTATAATAAAGGCCATAAATGAAAACCCACAGTTCACACTATACCAATGGTGAAAGACTGAAAATTTTTCTGCTAAGATTCAGAACAAGACAAGGATGACCTCTTTCACCACTACTATTCAATATCATAATGGAATTTCCAGCCAAAGAAATTAGGGAAGAAAATAAAAGGCTTTCAAATTGGAAATAAGCAAAATCATCTCTGTTTGCAGACAACAAGATCTTATATGTAGAAAATGCTAAAAAAAAATCCACACAAAAAGTTTAAAACTAATCAATGAATTTAGCAAAGTCATAGGATATAAAATCAATTCAGAAAAATCACTTGTGTTTATATATATAACAACGGACAATATAAAGCAGAAATTAAGAAAATTTTATTTACAATAGCATTAAAAAGAATAAAGTGTATGAGAATAAACTTAACCAAGGAGGTGAAAGACTCATACACTGAAAACTACAAAATATTGCTGAAAGAAATTAAAGATACACATAGATGAAAAGATACACCACGTTAATGGATTGAAAAACTGAACATTATTAAGCTGTCATTACTACCCAAGGCAATCTATATATTCAATGCAATCCCTGTCAAAAGAACATATAAAATTACCTATCAAAAGAAAATTCTAATTAAGTTCTTTGCTGAAAAGCAAAATATATCCTAAAATTCCTGTGGAAACTCAAGGGAATCTAAATAGCCAAAAAAAAAACTTTGGAAAAGAAGAGCTAGTTTAGAGATACCACACTTCCTGATCCCAAAGCCTATTAAAAAACAATGTTAATCAAAATAGTGTGGTACTGGCATAAAGACATACAGACTAATGGAATAGAATACAGAGTCCAGAAATAAACTCTCACATATATGGCCAGATAATTTTTGACAAGAGTGCTGAGATTATTCAATTGGGAAAAGACTGTCTTTTCAACATATGATGGGAAAACTGGATATCCTTATGTAAAAAAAATGAAGTTAGGCCCTTACCTTATACCCTATACAAAAATTAACTCAAAATGAATCAAAGACTTAAATGTAAGAGCTAGGGGTATAAAACTCTCGGTAGAAAACAGGGGGAAAACTTTAGGACATTGGATTTGACAATGATTTCATGGATATGTCACCAAAAACACAGGCAGCAAAATAAAAAATAGATAAACTGGACTTCATCAAAATTAAAAACATTTGTGCATCAAAGGACACTATCAGCAAAGTGAAAAGGCAACCCATAGAATGGAAGAAAATACGTACAAATCATATATCTGATAGTAATTAGTATTCAAAATATTTTAAAAATCACCTACAACTCAACAATGATGAAATGAACAACCCAATTTTAAAAAATGGGCAAAGTACTTGAATAGACACTTCTCCAAACAATATATACAAATGGCTACTAAGTACATAATAAGATGTTCAACATCACTATCATTAGGCAAATACAAATCTAAATCACAATGAGAAACCACCTCTCACCCATTAGGGTGGCTATTATTAAAAAAATGAAAAAAAATAACCCAAAAAGTAACAAGTGTTGGCCAGGAAGTGGTAAAATTGCAACTCTTGCATGTTGCTTGTGGGAATGTAACATGGTTCCTTCCTCAAATAATTAAATATAGAATCATCATATCCAGTAATTCTACTTTGGGTATATACTCAAAATAATTGAAGCAGGGTCTCAGACAGATATTTGTACACCCATGTTCATAGCAGCATTAGTCATAATAGCTAAAAGGTAGAAGCAATCCAAGTGTTCATTGATAGATGCATAGATAAAGAAAATGTGATATATATATACACACACACACAATAGAGTATTGTTCAGACTTACAAAGAAAGGATATTCTGATACATGCTACTATATGGATGAACCTTGAAAACAATCTACTAAGGGAAATAAGCCTGATATAACAGAACAAACATAATGTGATTCCTTTTATATGAGGTACCCAGTATAGTCAAATTCATACAGACAAAAATTAGAATAGTGTTTGCCAGGGCCTGGAGAGAGGAATTAGCAAGGAGTTATTATTTAATTGTTACTTAATTAAATATTATTTATATTAAATAATTAATATTACTTATTTATACTATTAAATATTTAATTAAATAAGTAAATATTATTTAATTATTTAGTTGTAAGTGTTTCAGTTTGGGAAGATGAAAAAGTTCTGGAGTTAGATGGTGGTGATGGCAGGACAACAACGTGAATATATTTAATGCCGCTGAATTGTACACTTCAAAATGGTTAAAATTGTAAATTTTATGTTATGTACATTTTACTATAATTTTAAAAATTAAAAGTTGCGACTCAGAGGCTTAAACTCCACCCTCGTCTCCACAAAATAGTCATTGATTGTCTCTCTGCTTTGTTATTTCCCTGTCTTTCTTGCAAGAGGCAGCTACATTTGACTATGTACAAATTTCTCACTGCTGTCGGAAGTAGAATCCCATATGGTTCACAGTTTCCTCATTCTTTATTTGCTTAGTTTTTTGTTCTACATAAAGAGACAAAAAGTTTATCAAAATCAAGCAATACTTTTTTCCAAATATACAAACACACCAATCATCAGCTCTATTATTTTTTTTCAAGCAGACTGCCTTCTGGCAGTGTCTGCTCCATCTGTAGTGATTGCTCTCAAACCCTGACAAGTAGCTATTATACTTGTACTTTCCTTTGCAATTTCCTGTATTATAATCCCTTTCTCAGATCCAAGTCTTCTTTTTCATGCTTTATTACTTCATTTATATGAAGCAATCCTGTAGTAGAAAGGGTCTATAGGAAATAACTTTTTGAGCCCTTGGATGTCTGAAAATATGTTTATTTTCCTCTAGAAGCTTTTATTGTCTTCACTTTAACCACATTGTTCAGAAGTTTCACATTGAACCTAAGTGTGAAACACCTATAAGATAACACAGGAGAAAATCTAGATGATTGGGCTTGTGATGACTTTTTGCATACAACAACATAGGAAGGATCCATGAAAGGAAGAATTGATAAGCTGGCTTTGTTAAAATTATGAATTTCTGCTCTGCAAAAGATAACGTCAAGAGAATAAGAAAGCAAGCCACAGACTAGGAGAGAATATTTGCAAAAGACATATCTGATAAAGGACTGTTATCAACAATATGCAAAAACCTCTTAAAGCAACAATAAGAAAACTAACAATTCATTTTAAAATGGGCGAAAAACCTCAACAGACACTTCATAAAGAAGATAGACAGATGGCAAACATGAAAAGTTGCTCCATGTAATGTCATCAGGGAAATACAAATAAAAACAACAATAAGATACCACTACACTTTCCATTAGAATGATCAACTCCTAAAATGCTGACACCACCAAATGCTGGTAAGGATATGGAGCAATATGAACTCTCATTCATTGCTGTTGAAAATGCAATATGGTATAGCCACTTTAAAAAATAGTTTGGTGATTTCGAACAAATCTAAACATACTCTTAACATATGACCCAGTAAAATCACTCCTTGGTATTTACCCAAAGGAGTTGAAAACTTATGCCTACACACAGATATTTATAGCAGCTCTGTTTATAATTGTGAAAATTTGGAAGCAACCAAGATGTCCTTCAGTAAATGAATGGATAAATATACTGTGGTACATCCAGACAATGGAATATTTTTCAGTGCTAGAAAAAAATGAGCTATCGAGCCACAGAAAAGCATGGAGGAATCTTAAATACATATTACTAAGTGAAAGAAGTCAATTTGAAAAGGCTACATACTGTATGATTCCAATTATATGATATTCTGGAGAGGGTAAAACTATAGAGACAGTAAAAAGATCAGTGAATATCAGGGGTTAGGAGGGAGGGAGGGATGAATAGGCAGAGGGATTTTAGGCTACTACTCTGAAACTACTCTGTATGACATTCTAATAGTGGATACATGTCATTATAAATTCGTCCAAACCTGTAGAATGTACAACACCCAGTGAATTCTAATGTAAACTGTAGACTTTGCATTATAATGATGCATCAATATCCGTTCCTCAGTTGTATCAAATTTACCAGTCTGGTGGGGGATAATGGTAATGGGAGAGACTAAGCATGTGTAGGTGCAGGGGGCATATGGGAAGTCTCTGTGCCTTTTCCTCAATTTTGCTGTAAACCTAAAACTGCTCTAAAAATTAAGTCTATTAAAAACAAAACCAAAAAATTCACACTGAAGTTCCTTTGTGTGGGCCTGTAATCCCTTCTTGCACTGGAGCACCATTGGATCACTTAAATGTTTAGACTTGTATCTTTCAGGACTAGGAAATATTCTGTTATTTTTTTCTTGAATAATTTTGTTCTTACTGTATTTTACCTTTATAATGTCTATTATTAGCATATGAGATTGGCTGAATTGATTCTCTAATTAATGTTTTTTAAATGTTTTCTATTCCTTTGTTTCTGTTTGTTTGTTTTACTGCTTGAGAGATGTCCTTAACATTATCTTTCAAAACTTCTATCTTTTTTATTTCAATTGTCACATTTAAAATAAAAAATAGTTCTTTAATGTCTTCTGTTTCTGGTTACCTGCATCATGCTTGTTTTATGGATGCAAATTCTTTTTTTATTTCTCTGCAGAGATTCATGGTTATTATTTTAAGTTTCTCTGCTACTACCTGCATTTTTCATTTCTCATGGTTTCATTTTTTCCTCCTTTATTGTCTTATTCTGCCTTCTTGCTCCACCCTTTCCTCAAATGCATAATTAACTTTGGCATTTGTATTTAAGTGAGACACTAAAAGTTCTGTGTGTGCATGTGATGATGTTGGGAAGGACGCATGCCAACCTGTAGGTTTCATTGTACAATAATTAGGTAGCAAACAGACCTTCTGGTTAGGAAATGAGATTCATTTTGTCTTTTTAATAGGTCTGTTCTCTTGGACAGTCCTTCTGCTACAGAAAGACCCCCTTTACTTTTCTGTCTGGGGTGTTGGATACATTTGGCTTCCGGCAGTGTGAAAGAAAAGTGGAAGACATTGCCGTATGTACTTCATGAAGGCCTTCGTTCTTCCTATTTTCAGTTTTGCACTTAATCCCAAGATTTTGCTTGCTCAGTATCTCCAAGTCTGAGATCACTTTAGTTATTTTCAACAACGAATAAAACCTTGGCCTTCTGAAGGGAAAGAAGAAAGTGAAGAGATATTATTTGCTGTACTCCTGGGGTTGCAATTATTCTGAGACTTTCTGAATCTTGCTATTTTATCGCCACCTCTCAATCCCACCTTCTTTGGTACCCGATATCTTCAACACTGAGTCTTTATAGAATTCCGTATAGTGGAATGGCTGACTTCTCAATATTGTATCATCTCTGCAGGCATTTACACTGAAACTTCTTTTTCTCTACTAAGTCATTCACAAATTCACCAGCTTAATCTACCCTTGTATCCTCTCCTATTCCCATTACAATTATAGGCTGGTTAGATAGATAGATATATACAGAGAGAAATAGACAGATGATAGATACGTACATACATAAAAACATAGACCTTATATTGTCATGTTAATGGGATTTTTACAAAGATAAGAGAAAAAATATTTTTATTTTAACTTTGACTCTAAAGAGAAATTCTAAAATAATATTTTAAATGAAAAATACTGCTGTGATGATTACTTAAAGTGATAACTGGTACAGTTTTGCTCCATCATTTGCTAACAATGGCTAAAAGTTTACATGTATTAAATACTATCACAGAAGAAATACTGAACAAGCCTTTATATCCTTCCACAAAAAAGTTAAATAGGATAATATGCTGTATTTTAATTGCCAAGGAATTGAATAGTGATATAGGTGCATCTTTAAAATTCATATTAAGTGAACTTTGTCATTTTTAATCAGGGAAAACTAACTTAAAAGTCACTTGCAGATATCATCTGATGGTGCCTAAAATAATTTTATATAAAACGCTAATTTACTAACAGTGCTTATCTGTGTGTTGTAAAATTTTGCATGGTTTTAAATATTTTATTTATAATTTTATTTATATGTTTCATCTTTTCTAGAATGGATTTTCATCAATATCATTGAAACAGGATAAACAAAACAGTATTATGCAAAATTTCATCTAAACAAATATTTTTATTAAATTAGCATCATGACGACACAAGGTATCTTTTACTAGTGTTGCCTGGTGTGTTTCTGACAGAGCACTGAGGCCATGCCTAAAAGGCCAGTTTTCACTGAAGATGACATAGAGAGTGCCAGCGTGGGTGATAAACTGGAAAAACTCAGAGAAATTGGTAGCATAGTCACAGCCAACTGATGCATTCTGGAGAGAGGAGAGGGACAAAGTTGGACATTAAAATATTAATGCAGATTAAAGAAGAGATGACATGAAGTATGGAGATATTCTACTTACTTACTGCTTACATTTATTTTATGCAGGCCCTTAGATAGGCCCTTAGAGCATCAGAGTTTATAGCTGTGTTTATGGCTACCCAGAGTTTATGACTACACAGAACACTTGATGTCAAATAGGACTACTGCCTCTTTAAGACACTCACATCAAAGCCACAAAATGGGAATGGCAAAAATATTCAACTCAAGAGCTATAGCGAATCTATCATCCAAGGCATTCAATGTTGGAACTTTACTATCTTATTCCTTGATATTTTTTCTTTAATTTTGATCTGAGTAGCACTCAAACTTTAATATAGTTGACTTTTTGAAGAGATCGCCTTGAATAGGTATCTTCTTGTTTAAGCTTCCTTTTCATATTTCACGACTGTCCTTCTAAGCCCAATTCTGATATAGGTTTCTTGTATTAGTTTATGCTTAGTTCTTTTGCTGTGTTATCTGATCCCCCAAAACCAGCCCTCATGGACTCTGCTACTTTTTTGTTGATATTTATTAGTTACTTAGAAAATATCACTTGAGCAAATTTTTATCATGAAAAGTATATCAGTATGACTACCATTTGAACCAATCTATTTTCGAACATGCCAAAGGGACTCTAGTTCAGTATATACAACTTTAATCAAGTGATAATTAACTACTGCATATATACTATTTAAAAATATGCAGGTACTCTAAATACATTGATTTTATAATACTAATTAATGTTTAATATTATTAAAAATATGAATATGTCTACTTAAAGGATTTATTTATCCCATGAATTGTAACTTCTTAAAATAAAGTCTTAGTATCTATTTACAGTTTAGTCAAGCATTTATTTAGTTTAGTCATTATTCTTAGCCTTAATTTAAATAAAAATATCAAATATTAATAGAACTTTAGCAACCCATGGAGCATTTAAAATTTATTTTGGACATATTAAAATTGTGTTTTGAGAGCAAGGTCTTTACAAATTTTTTTACACTATTTTCTTGAACTTCCTTGGCAACAAAGAAATTTGTATTTTATGTGGCAATGAGAAATATGCTTTAATAGATGATACTGTCTAGAATACACATTCTTCAAAATAACATATGCTTCTAACATTTCAGAAATGTGATCTCACAGAAAATGCCCCAAGATTGAAGCTTGTTTGTCCTTTTATTTTGGAAAGCTTTGCACTTGATTTTGTGGTTACTCACTCAAAGAAGATGGCAACAAATTGAGCCCTATGTTAACACCAGCAAGGTTGTCTTGCTACAGGGAACCATTCACCTTTTGTTCTATGCCCTTCTCAGAACACTCTAATTTTATGTTTTTTGCTTTTAAGACTAGCTTCTCATGATGAGCTTAAAGGTCTCCATCAGACTCAACAGGAATAAAAGGGCTGAAAAAAACAAACCACTTCACACTTTGCCTCCAAGCTACTATGTTGAAAAGGTATGCAAACACCTCCATTGCTGCTGACAAAAGAGCCACATGTAGTGAAGAGAAAATTCAAGGCTTTGTACATATCTAAAATATACATGCAAGTGAATGAAGACAAGAGAAACTGATGGTACCACAAACAAGTCTTTTGGGCTTTGTAATGAAACACACAAAGAAGGGACAAGCAGAGAAATGGAATGTTATCATGGTTAGAAGATGCTGAGTTCTAAACATTTTCCAAGAAAGTACCTAAATGCATAGGTTTTCCTTCTTATATGTGAGTTTTTTGGATTTTTCGGATCAGCAAGGCAGAGAACACATGATTATCAGCATCGTAATGATCCTTTACGGTCAGAAATCTGCTTTTCCCTTGCCCCGTATTGTCATGTAGAAGCATTTTGGTTGGAATAATCCTATTGGCCTCTATCTTCATTCTTCACTCACTCACAAAGAATATAGAGCCAAAGGAATAATTTACCTGATTACTTAGTTTGGACAAAGGAACTGAGTTCAGTACCTTTCTCTCTCTCTAGATGTGAATGATTGCAGACAAGGTACAACCTGGTTCGGTATTCACTGTGTGGGAAGCGCAGTAGGGTAAACTTTATCCTGCAGTTCAGCACTTCCTGTTACTGATTCTATCAGAGTGAGGTGTAAAGAGGAGAGTATTAGAAAGCCTATTTAGCTGTGAAGCCAAAATTACATTATTACTTGCTCAGAAATAAAGTTTATATTTTATTTCCTTTTTTACAAATTATGTTATTGAAGTCAAAATGGTTTATAACATTGTGTAATTTCAGGTATACATTAGTATTATTTAGCATTTTCTGTATAGACTGCATTGTGCTCACCACCAATAGTCTAATTTTTATCCATCACCATACATATGTTCCCCTTTACCCCTTTTGCCAACCCCCCAACCCCCTTCCCATCTGGTAACCACTAATCTGTTCTCTTTATCCATATGTTTGTTTATCTTCCACATATGAGTGAAATCATGTGGTTTTTGTCTTTCTCTGCCTGGATTGTCTTGCTTAACATCATACCCTCAAGGTCCATCCATGTTGTTGCAAATGGGATGATTTTGTCTTTTTCTATGGCTGAGTAGTATTCCATTGTGTATGTATACCACTTCTTCTTTATTCATTCATTAGTTGATGGGCACTTGAGTTGCTTCCATGTCTTGGCTATTGTGAATAATGCTGCAATGAACACAGGGCTGCAAAAATCTCTTAGAATTGTTGATTTCAAGTTCTTTGGATAAATATCCAGTAGTGAGAAAGCTGGATCATATAGTATTTATATTTTTAATGTTTTGAGAAATTTCTGTACTGCTTTCCATAGTGGTTGCACTAGTTTGCATTCCCACCAGCAGTGCATGAGAGTTCCCTTTTCTCCACATCATCTCCAATATTTGTTATTTTTTGTCTTGGTAGTTATAATCATTCTGATGGGTGTAAGGCAATATATCATTGGAGTTTTGATTTGCTTTTCTCTAATAATTAGTGCTGTTGAACATCTTTTCATGTGCCTGTTGGCCATCTGTATGTCTTCTTTGGAAAATTGCCTGTTCCGACCCTCTGCCAATTTTTTGATGAAGTTGTTTTTTGTTGTTGTTGTTGAGTTGTATAAGTTCTTTATACATTTTGGAAATTAACCCCTTGTCAGATATATGATTTTAAAATATTTTCTCCCAGTTGGTGGATTGCCTTTTCGTTTCATTCATGGTTTCTTTTGCATTGCAGAAGCTTTTTAGTCTGGTGTAGTCCCATTTGTTAATTTTTTTGTTAGTTTCCCTTGCCTTAGTAGACTTCGTATTTGAAAAGATGCTGCTAGGACCAATGTCAAAGAGTGTACTGCCAATATTTTTCTTCTAGGAGTTTTATGGTTTCAAGTCTTACATTCAAGTCTTTAATACATTTTGCATTAATTTTTGTGTGTGGTATAAGATAATGGTCTACTTTCATTCTTTTGCATGTGGCTGTCCAGTTTTCCCAACACCATTTATTGAAGATACTTTCCTTTCTCCATTGTATGCGCTTGGCTCTTTTGTTGAAGATTAGCTGTCCTTAGATGTCTGGTTTTATTTCTGGGCTTTCACTTCTGTTCCATTGATCTGTGTGTCTGATTTTCTGCCAGTACCATACTTCTCTGATTATTATGGCTTTGTAGTATATTTTGAAGTCAGGGATTGTTATGCCTCCAGCTTTGCTCTTTTTTCTCAGGATTATTTTAGCTATTCTAGGTCTTTTGTTATTACATATAAATTTTACAATTCTTTGTTCTATTTCTGTGAAGAATGTCATTTTGATTCTGATTGGAATTTCTTGAATCTGTAGATCGCTTTAAGTAATACAGGCATTTTTATCTATATTTGTTCTTCCAGTCCATGAGCATGGAATACCTTTTCATTTCTTTATGTCTTCAATTTTTTTCAATAATGTCATAGTTTTCAGTGTGTCTTTCATCTCCTTGGTTAAATTTATTCCTAGATATTTTATTCTTTTTGTTGTAATTGTAAATGGGATTGTATTCTTGACTCCTCTTCTGCTAGTTCATTATTAGTGTATAGAAATGCAATTGATTTTTGTAAGTCAATTTTGTACCCTGCAACTTTGCTGTAGTCGTTGATTATTTCTAATAGTTTTCTGGTGGATTCTTTAGGGTTTTCTATATATAGAATGATATCATCTGCAAACAGTGAAACTTTCACCTCTTCCTTTCCAATGTAGATACGTTTTATTTCTTTTTCTTGCCTAATTGCTCTGGCC
This sequence comes from Equus quagga, assembly GCF_021613505.1. Lineage (NCBI taxonomy): Eukaryota > Metazoa > Chordata > Mammalia > Perissodactyla > Equidae > Equus > Equus quagga. Next base: position 47,878,250 of record NC_060276.1, read on the forward strand.
AAACCCTCCAGCACTATGTTGACTAGGAGTGGCAAGAGTGGGCATCCTGGTTTTGTTCCTCTTCTCAGAGGGATGGCTTTCAGTTTTTCACCATTAATTATGATGTTGGCTGCGAGTTTTTCATATATGGCTTTTATTATGTTGAGATATTTTCCTTCCATACCCATTTTACTGAGAGTTTTTATCATAAATGGATGTCAGATATTATTAAAGTTTATATTTTAATCTCCATCTGTGTGACTCCTGTATCTTTCAAATAATGTTGAAATTTGGTGGGAAAAAGAGGAAATATTTATTGGCATTCTCTATAAAGTGTAACATTAATTGGGTAGTTTCTTGTTTCACACATTGTACTCAGTAGCCTACAGACATTCTCTCATTTAATCTTCAAAATAAATTTCTTAAGTAAACTATAATTTTCTTGATTTACAAATCAGAAACTTGAGACTCAAAGAGATTAAATCATATACTCAAAATTTCATGGCTAGAAAGTGGTGGAGCCATGTGTGACTGCCTCCAAAGTCCACACTCATTTATCATACTGTTGACATCAAGAGATGTGTAAAATTATTAATGATTTTTGAAGGGGGAGAAAGAGGAAAAGTTCATTATTTTATTCAATATTTTATTTGCAATAAACTTTATTTTCTCTTTCTGGGTCTAATTATACTATATACGTGGTTTCCTATATTAAGGGGAAGGGCCTTCCTTCAATTCCCTGTATCCTCTCATTATAGAACACCCCATCTAGTCTCTTGTCTTCTTTCACCTGACAGAAGTGATATCTAAAGTAGCCTCTACAGGTTTTTCAAAGAGTGAAATCAATGGTTAAAGACAACGATAGTTAATGTAGAAGAGACTGAGGTAATTGGAAGTATTGAACTGATGGGTTACTTTTTTACCCTTTATGCATGGAAGGCTATCAAGAATATAAAGGGCAGCCTGTCTTTTTATTAGAAAAGTAGGAAAAGAAATGACATTACATGGAATTACTTATCATATCACAAACAAGTGCATCAGACTAAAATTTTTTATGAAAGCCTTAAGTTGCAGTGTCATCCCTTTTCTCCTACATAAAATATGCATATAGAAGCAGTACTGTGATCCTTCCTTACAAATCAAATGAATTACATGGTAGTCTTCATATCTTTACAAGAAGCCAGACCTAGTCATTAACTTGCTGCTATTGTACTAGCCAGACACTTTATTGTCAAGCACTTTTCAGTTAAAGAAAAATCTGCATTTTCTAGGCACTCTCAATGGCACTGACATTTACTTAGAGTAAATCTAACATGGATTGACTCAGTACAGCTCAGGATGACAGACATGACATTTGCTGCTGCCATACTTTAACCAGTATTACAATGATAAGGTCTTGGATGTCTCATGGAATTGGTGAAATACAATAACAAACCTAGTGGACAGTCTATTTGCCTCTTTGCTAAGTCCTAAAAAGAAACAAATTAAGGGCCTGCCTGTTGGTGTACTGTTGGAGAGAAAACCCAATGATTAGAAACATGTTACAGTTTTCTCCAAAATTTCTAATCACTGGTAAGTTTGTATTCCTTTTCATGTATTCAAATTTGTGAGCCTGAAGTAAGTTATTTCTCACTTACATGTGTTCCTCAAACATTATTTACTGTTTTACAATTATTAATGAATGGAAAAAAATACACATGCTTACATAAGAATACAGATTTCTCTCACTGTTGCTTTCTCACTCTCTTACTTTCTCTCTCAAAAACACATTTTCATAATATGATATGTATTTTAAATAAATATACTGATAGGCAAAATAAATGTGTCTCTCAGTGCTTTCTTTACAGATATTACATAAAATTCCCATTAATAATAACATTCATTTCTTTTCACAAGAATATATATGTGTGTGTATATATACATATATATATATATATATATTACACTTCTTCAGAATTAAACTTTCTTACTGAAGACATCATGTGCTTAAATTTTAATGTTGGTTAGATGTTAGATAATATTTTAACTATACAACCATATTTCACTGTATTGTGCTTCACTTTATTGCACTTTCCAGATATTGCATTGTTTATAAATTGAAGGTTTGTGTCAACTCTACATCAAGCAAGTCTGTTGGCACCATTTTTCCGACAGTATTTGCTGACTTCATTTCTCTGTGTTACATTTTGGTAATTGTCACAATATTTAAAACTTTTTCATTATCTTTATATTTGTTATGGTCATCTGTAATCAGTAATCTTTGATTACCAACCACGCCCATATAAGATCGCTAACTTAATAGAAAAATGTTGGATGTGTTCTGACTGCTCCACTGTCTGGCTGTTCTCCTATCTCTCTCTCGCGCACGTGCGCATCAGACCTCCATATTTCCTGAGACACAGCATTATTGAAATTAGGCAGATTCATAATCCTTCAGTGGTCTCTAAGTGTTCAAATGAAAGGAAGAGTTACATGTCTCTCACCTTAAATCAAAAGCTAGAAATTATTAAGCTTAGTGAGAAAGGCATGTTAAAACCCAAGATAGGCTGAAAACCAGTCCTCCTGCACCAAACAGTTAGTGAATTTGTGAATGCAAAGGAAAAGATCTTGAAGAAAAAAGTGCTACTCCAGTGAATAAACAAATGATAAGAAAATGGAACAGGCCTTATTGCTGATATGGAGAAAGTTTTAGTGGTCTGGGTAGAAGATCAAGCCAGCCACAACATTCTCTTATGTCAGAACTTAATCCGGAGAAAGGCTATAACTCTCTTCAATTATATGAAGGCTGAGAGAGGTGAGGAGGCAGAAGAAAAGTTTGAAGCTAGCAGAGGTTGGTTCCTGAAATTTAAGGAGAGAAACTATCTCTATAACATAAAAGTGCAAGGTGAAGCAGAGAGTGCTGACATAAAAGCTGCAGCAAGTTATCCAGAAAATCTACTTAAGATAATTAATAAAGATGGCTACACTAGACAATAGATTTTCAATGTAGAGGAAACAGTGTTATATTAGTAGAAGATGCCATCAAGGACTTTCATAGCTCAGGGGGAGAAGTCAATGCCTTGCTTCAAAGTTTCAACAGACAGGCCGCCTCTCTTGTTAAAGGCTAGCGTAGGTGGTGACTTTAAGTTGAAGCCAATGCTCATTTACCATTCTGAAAATCCTAAGGCCTTTAAGAATTATGCTAAATCTTCCCTGCCTGTGCTCTATAAAAGGAGCAACAAAGCCTGGATGATAGCACATATGTTTACAACATGGGTTACTGAATATTTTAAGCCCACTGTTGAGAACTACTGCTAAGAAAAAAGATTCCTTTCCAAATATTGCTGCTCATTGACAATGCACCTAGTCACCCAAGAACTACGATGGAGAGGTACAATGAAATTAATGTTGTTTTCATGCCTGCTAACACAACATCCATTCTGAAGCCCATCAAGGAGAAAGAATCAAAGAGTAATTTTAACTTTTAAATCTTATTATTTAAGAAATACATTTCAGAGAGATGTCATTAACATGGCAATATGAGAAGATCTCTTTGTCTCTCTCCTTCAATATACAGAAAGTAAAACATCCAGAATTCAACAAAGGCTACATTTCCCTGTGTTTACATCAGGACACTAGAGAGATTCATACATTGGTACATACAAACATGGGTGGATTAGAGTATATAGAGGAGGCTAAATGAGGGAACAGCAGAGGTGGTGCAGAGGACCCTGTATCCTTGGCTGCAGAAGCTAAGCCAGTCACCCTCAGCCTCAGAGAACCTGGTGGGCAGCAGCAGCAAAGATGTGTATGTGACTCCAGCCAGGCAACCTCAGTGACACCTGTAGCCAAGCAGAGTTGAGTATCAGCAAAAGCAGAGCCCTCTGATCCCAGGCCTCTAGACACAGCTCAGAGCCTGGTACCAGCAGTAGAGGTACACACAGGACTTTGCCATCCCAACTGCAGCATTGTCTGCAGCCACAAGGTAACAAACAACAGCAGGGGTGGTGCCCCACAAATCCAGTACCAGCCACCCTCCCCCTCCCCCAGTCATGGCAGCAGAACCTTCAACCCACAGGATCCCAGAAGCAGTGGAGGCATCAGCCATTCTTGTCTCCCCAGCAGGAAAGGTAGAGACTGAATTGACACCAGCAACAACAAAGCATCAGTGACCCTCAGAGGTACAGGTGGCAATGATGAGAGTACCATTGACACCACATATAGAAGGAGGGGAGGGTGAAATGTGCAGATCCTCAAATATAGGCATACCTTGAAGATACTGTGGTTTCAGCTCTAGACAGTGACAATAAAGCAAATATCACAATAAAGTGAATAACAATTTTTGATTCCCCAGTGCATATAAAAGTTATGTTTATACTATACAGTAGTCTAAGTGTGTAATAGCATTATGTCTAAAAAAGCAATGCACATACTTTAATTAAAAAACACTTTATTGCTAAAAAAATGCTAGCCATCATCTAAGCCTTGGGTGAATTGTACTCTTTTTGCTGGTGGGGAATCTAATAAAAAATGCAAGATCTACAAAGTGCAGTAAGTGAAACTCAATAAAATGAGGTATGCTTGTATAGCCAGAGGCAACTCAGGCAAGAGAAACCAAAAACTACTATGTATAGTGTCACCTACTAAAAAACCAAAGGAAGGCCTGTTATTTCTACATGGCTGAATTGTTTGAATCAAAACAAATACAGCTATACCTAAATAAGAGAAGTGTTTGTCATGACAAATGTGCTGACAGAGGAATAACTCAGCAAGACCACAGAAAGCCGTGGTAACACTGAATCACACACACAAAATAACAAGTCTCCAGAAACCAAACATAAAATCATGGAAGATTATGTTCTAAGTGATAAAGATTTCAAAATAGCTGTTATGAGGAAACTCAAGGAGATGGAACAAAACTCAGAAAGGCAGCTCAATGAGCACATGAATAAAATCAATGAACAGAAAGAATGTTTCACCAAAGAGATTAAAACTCTAAAAAAAAAATCTGAAATTCTGGAACCGAAGAACTCAATAAATGAGATGAAGAATGCATTAGAAAACTTTGAGAATAGAGCAGACCATATGGAGGAGAGAATTAGCAAGCTCAAAGATGGAAACCTAAAAATGATACAGGTAGAAGATGATGGAGAACTAAGATTTTTTAAAAATATAAAAATTCTGGGAGAAGTATCTGACTTCATTAGAATGGGCAAGATAAGGATTATGGATACCCTTGAAGAAGAAGAGAGAGAGAAGGAAGCAGAGAGCTTATTGAAAGAAATAACAGCTGAGAACTTCTCAAACTTGAAGAAAGGACTGGATAAAAAAATATAGGAAGCTAATAGAACACCCAATTGCCTCAGTACAAAAGACCATCTCCAAGACACATGATAATAAAACTGTCAAAAGTCCATGACAAAGAAAGAATAATAAAGGAAGCAGGGGGAAAAATAAAACCTTAAACCTACAAAGGAACTACATTAGGCTATCAGCAGATTTCTCAGCAGAAACTCCATAGGCCAGGAGAGAGTGGAATGATATATTGAAAATATTGAAAGATAAAACAGTCAGCCAAGAATACTCTATCCAGAAAAGATATCTTTAAAATATAAAGGAGAAATAAAGGCTTTCTCAGACAAAATAAAACTGAGAGAGTTTATCACCACTGGGCCTGCTTTACAAGAAATATTGAAAGGAGCTCTCCTACCTGAAACAAAAAGGCAAAAGTATACAAAGCTTTGAGCAAGGTGGAAAATAGACAGACAGAATTTAAAAATTGCCACTTTATGTAAAAATAGGTTAGTAAACATAAAGATTGAAGGAAAAGGAAGAAGTAAAAATAACTATAACCACTTCAAGTTGGCAATGAATTCACAATACAAAAAGGGATCAATTGTGACAAAAAAAATAGAAGGAAAAGGGAAAAAGGATGGAACTTGTATAGATAAATGAAGATAAGATGCTATCAGCAGAAAAAGAAGTATCTCATCTAGGAGACCTTTCATATAAATCTCATCATAACCACAAAACGAAAATTCAGAGCAGAGTCATAAAACATTAAAAAAAGAGGAAACTAAGAAACACATTACAAAAAAGCACCAATCTGAAAAGGCAGACAGAAACACAAGGAAAAAGACAAAGAAAATGTGAGACAACCAGAAAACAAAAGATAAATGGCAGTATTAAGTCCTCATATATCAATAATCACCCAAAATGTAAATGGATTGAATTCAGCAATCTAAAGACACAGATTGGCTGGATGGACTAAAAAAAGACCCAACAATATTCTGCCTCCAGGAGATGCATCGTAGCTCTAAAGACAACATAGGCACAAAGTGAAGAGGTGGAAGATGATGTTCCAAGCAAATGGCAACCAAAATAAAGCAGGTGTAGCCATACTTATACCAGGGAAAATAGACTTCAATCCAAAAATGATAACAAGAGACAAAGATGAACATTGTATAATGATAAAAGGGACAATCCATCAAGAAGACATAACATTTATCAGTATATTTGCAACTAACATAGGAACACCAAAGTATATAATGCAATTACTAACAAACCTAAGTGGAGAAATTGACAACAACACAAAAATAGTAGGGAGTTTCAATAATCCACTTACATCAATGAATAGATCATCCAGACAAAAACTCAACAAGGAAACATCAGCCTTAAATGAAACATTAGGCCAGATAGACTTAACAGATATATAGAGAACATTCCATACAAAAGCAACAGAATATACCTTCTTCTTATGTTGGGAATCAAAACAAGACTCAATAAATTTAAAAAGATCAAAGTCATATCAAGCATCTTTTCTGAACACAAACATATGAAACTAGAAACCAACTACAGAAAAAAGCTGGAAAACTCACAAATATGTGGAGATTAAACAACATGCTACTGAACAACTATTGGATCAAATGAAGAAATCAAAGGAGAAATAAATAAAAATACATGGAGAGAAAAGAAAATGAAAACACAACATACCAAAACGTATGGGATGCAGCAAAAGTGGTACTAAAAGAGAAGTTTAGAGCAATACAGTCCTTCTGCAAAAGAACAAGAAAAATTTCAAATAAAAAATTTAACATTACACCTAAATGAACTAAAAAAGATGAGCAAATGAAGCCCAATGTCAGTAGAAGGAAGGAAATAATAAGAATCAGAGTGAAAATAAATTAGAGACTAAAAAGACAATAGAAAAGATCAATTAAACTAAGAGCTGATTCTCTGAAAAGATAAACAAAGGTAATAAACCTTAACTAGACTCACCAAGAAAAAAAGAGAGAAGGCTCAAAGAAATGAAATTAGAAATTAAAGAGGAGAAATTACAATGGATACCACAGAAAAACAAAGGATTATGAGAATACTATGTAATGCTAGACATCAACAAATTGGATAACCTAGAAGAAATGGATAAATTCTTAGAATCATATTACCTTCCAAAACTGAAATAAGAAGAAACAAAAAATCTGATTAGACTGACCAATAGTAAGTGGAGTGAAAGTTATCAAGACTTCCTATAAAACCTAAGTCCTGGACCAGAAGTCTTCCCTAGTAAATTCTACCTAAGATTCAAGGAAGATTTAATAACTATCCTCAAACTCTTCCAAAAAAATTGAAGAGGAGGAAGTGCTATATAACTTATTTTCTTCATAAAATTTATGAATTAGCAGCATTACTCTGCTACCAAAACCATACAAGAACAACTTTAAAAAAGAAAATTAAAGGCCAATATCACTGATGAACATAGACGCAAAAATCCTCAACAAAATATTAGCAAATCAAATACCACAATTCATTAAAAGAATCACACACTACAATAAAGTGGGATTTATTCTAGGGATACAAGGATGGTTCAACATCTGCAAGTCAATCAACATGTATGCCACATTTACAAAATGAAGAATAAATAATCACACAATCATCTCAATAGATGCAGAGAAAGCATTTCACAAGATTCAGCATCCATTTATGATAAAAAGTCCCAATAAAATGGATATAGAAGAAAAACATGTCAACATAATAAAAGTTGTACATAACAAACCCACAGCCGAAATCATACTTAATCGTTGAAAACTGGAAGCTATCCCTCTAAGAACAGGAACAAGACAAGGATGTCCACTTTCACCATTCTTATTCAACATAGTATTGAAAGTCCTATTCAGCCAGTTAGGCAAGCAAAAGAAATAAGAGGGACTCAATTTGGAAAGGAAGAGGTAAAATTGTCACTATTTGTGGATGACATGATTTTATATATAGAAAACCCTAAAGAATTCACAAAAAAATTAGAAATAATAAATAAATACAGTAAAATTTCAGGGTACAAAATCAACATGCAAAATTCAGCTGTGTTTCTATACTCTAGCAACAAATTAGCAGAAGAGAAATCAAGAATACTATCCAATTTACAACTGCAAGAACAAAAAAATAAAATACATAGGAATAAATTTAACCAAGGAGGTGAATAACGTGTACACTGAAAAATATAAGATATCATTAAAAGAAATTGAAGAAGACACAGAAATGGAAAGATCTTCCATATTCATGGATAGGAAGAATTAACATAATTAAAATGTCCATATTACCTAAAGTAATCTATAGATTCAATGCAATCCCTATCAAAATCCCAATGACATCACACATTGAAATGGGACAAAGAATTCTACAATTTATGTGGAACAATAAAAGATGCCAAATAACCAAAGAAATCCTGAGAAAAAGAACAAAACTGGAGGCATCACACTCCCTGATTTCAAAGTATACTACAAAGCTATAGTGATCAAAATATCATGGTACTGGCACAGAAATAGACACACAGATCAATGGAACAGAATTGAGAGTCCAGAAATAAACTGACACATTTATGGACAGCTAATTTTTAACAAAGGATCCAAGAACATACAATGACAAACGGAATGTCTCTTTAATAGATGCTGTTGGGAAAACTAGACAGTCACGTGCAAAAGAATGAAAGTAGATCACTATCTTATACCATACACAAAAATTAACTCAAAATGGATTAAAGATTTGAATGGAAGACCTGAAACCATAAAACTTCTAGAAGGAAACATAAACACTCTGCTCTTTAACATTAGTCTTAGCAATATCTTTTTGGATATTTCTCTTCAGCAAGGGAAACAGGAACAAAAATAAACAAATGGGAGTACATCAAACTAAAAAGCTTCTCGACAGCAAAGAAAACTATCAACAAAATGAAAAGACAGCCTACTCATTGAGAGAAGATATTTTCAAATCATATAGCTGATAAATCATATAGCTGGATAGTTAATATCCAAAATATATAAAGAACTTATACCATTCAACAACAAAAACACAAATAAGCCAATTAAAAAAATGAACAGAGGATATGAAGGAAGGACATTCATCCAAGGAAGATACAAAGAGGGACAATAGGTACATGAAAAGATGTTCATCACTAATTACTAGGGAAATGCAAGTCAAAACTACAATGAGAGATATCTATCACCTCATGCCTGTCAGAATGGCTATTATTAAAAAGACAAGAAATAACAAGCATTGGAGAGAATGTAGAGACAAGGGACCCCTGTGCAATACTGGTGGAAATGTAAATTGGTGCAGCCACTATGAAAAACAGTATGGAGAGTCCTCAAAAAATTAAAAATATAACTACCATATGATCCAGCCATTCCAGTTCTGGATAATTATCCAAAGAACATGAAAACACTCATCCACAAGGACATATTCACCCCTATGTTCATTGCAGGATTATTTACAATAGCCCAAATTGGAATCAACCTAAGTAGCCGTCAACAGATGAATGGATAAAGAACAGATGGTTTGTATATATATACATGTATATATACACACAGAATGGAATACTACTCAGCCATAAAAAGATGAAATCTTTCCATTTGCAACAACACGGATGGACCTTAGGGTATTATGCTAACTAAAAGAAGTCAAATGGAGAAGGGCAAATGCCATATGATTTCACTCATACGTGGAAGATAAAAACAGCAACAAACATAGATTCAGAGAACAGATTGTTGGTTACCAGAGGGGAAGGGAAGTTTGGGGAGGGTAAAATGGGTAAAGGGGGACATTTGTATGGCAATGAATGGAAACTAGACTTTTTTTGGTGAACATGATGTCATCTATATAGAAGTCCAAATATAATGGCGTACACCTGAAATTTATATAATGTTATAAACCAATGTTACTGCAATAAAAAATAATTAATTAAAAATTTTAAAAATACATTTCGTAAAGCTATAGCTGCCATAGATAGTGATTCCTCTGATGGATCTGAGCAAAGCAAACTGAAAACCTTCTGGAAAGGATTCACCATTCTAGATGCCATTAAGGACGTTAATGATTCATGGGAAGAGGTTATAATATCAACATTAACAAAAGTTTGAAAGAAGTTGATTCCAACTCTCATGGGTGACTTTGAGAGGTTCAAGAGTTCAATGGAAGAAGTAACTGTAGATGTGGTGGAAATAGCCAGAGGACTAGAATTAGAAGTGGAACCTGAAGATGTGACTGAATTGCTGCAGTCTCATGATAAAACTGACAGATGAGCAAAGAAAGTGGTTTCTGTAGAAGGAAGATGCTGCCCATATTGTTCAAATGACAACAAAGCAATTCGAATATTACATAAACTTCGTTGATAAAGCAATGGCAGGGTTTGAGAGGATTGACTTCAATTTTGAAAGAAGTTCTACTGTGAGTAAAATGCTATCAAACACATTGCAGGGAAATTATTTGTTAAGGGAAGACTCAATGTGGTTGACTTCATTGTCTTATTTTAAGAAATTGCCACAGCCACCCCAAACTTTAGCAGTCACCACCTGGATCAGTCAGCAGCCATCAACATAGAAGCAAGATCCTCAGCCAGCAAAAATATTATGACTCTCTCATGGCTCAGATAATGGTTAGCATATTTTAGCAATAAACAATTTTTAATTAAGAAGTGTATATTGTTTTTTAGACATAATACTATTGCACACTTAATAAACTACAGTATAGTGTAAATATAACTTTTATATGCACTGGGAAACCAAAAATTTTGTGATTCACTTTATTGCGATATTCACTGTATTGTTGTGGTCTGGATCCAAACCCACAATGTCTCTGAGGGATACTTGTGAATAAAACTCTGATCTCTCCTTCTTACTTAAATCTCATTAAAATTTGTGACACTATCCTATACTTTTGATTAAGTGAGGATTTTTTTTTTTCATTTTTCTCACAGTTGGGGTCATAGGATGATTCCCAGCCCTCATAATTACCTCTGACAATTCTCTCTCTCATTGTGATGGCTTATGTATATCTACATCTGCATCTCATCTCTCATTCAAAATAAAACCACTACACGTGCCTTTGTTCCAAAGTACTTTAAAGCTATAGACTTGTCTCCATGAGGACATCAGCAGGCTAATCCCTTATTCCAGTGATCTTGGACATGTTAACTGAATAGGACTGATTCTTTGTCCAGATCAATTAACTGTGTTGACAGCAGCCCTTGAATACTTTCTTGGAATATTTAAGGCCAATTACATAACTACACAAGCCAGGAAACAATTAATGAGTTCTTCCCAAGGGTAGAGCACTGTAGTAGGAGCAGCAAGGAGGGAAAAGATAGTTAGCAATTATTAAGGAGGTTCTCTGGCCAAGAGAAATTTATTTTGTAGTTTTGCATGTTTATTTCCATTTCATGTTGTAGCTGTAGCTTCAAAACAAAGATTAGCTAAGATGCTCTATAAAAAATTGGGGGTCACTTTTATTTGTATATTTATGTTGGAATAACTAGAAGGACCCTTCACGTATTGTCAGGGTCATTCCTTTAACATTTCATTCTATACAAATAATTACTTAGCTTTAGCTTTTTCTGCAATAACCCTATAAAGGATGTAGAAAAAAACAGAAGGAATTAAATCAGTTGATTTAACTTTATCATGCTTTCAGTACATCTCAGCTTTATCTTTCCCAACAGACAGGAATCAGGATTTGTGACTCAGCTTTATCTCTAAAGTGGCATTGTAAAAGTAATACTTTTTTCTATTATTTACTGTACCTCCCTTTTCTCAATCCCCAAATAGTTTCATTTTTTAATTAACAGGGGAATCAAATCATTCATACATGTGATTTGATAATAAGAGAACAAAACACATCAATAAGCACAGATTAGTATACTATGACATCCAAACAGATGGTGCCTAGAAAGCAAACAACTGCAAGCCATCTGCACCACAGAGACTCCAGTGACTGAGTTGGAAGCTAGGAATAATATGAGCCAAATATCTGCACTCCAAACTGCTTGGCTGAAGCTGATAAGCTGAAGATAGCAAATATATTTCACCTTACATGGCAACTCTGATCACCTGGTAGTGGCTGCCTGCAGTGCTGTGCAGAGAAGAAATGTGAAACCATACCAACTCTCACTAGGAAAGAATATCGTGATTGAATAGATGGAGGCTATGGCCCTGGGTGTGAAGTGTTGAGAAATGCAAAATAGTTGCCATTCCTGAGCTAGGCAGAAGTTACAGATAAAGAAGTTACTTTATATAAGTAAAGTCTGAGTCATGACTTCTGATAGTGTTATGTGTTCTATCATTTTGAAATTTAGGAAACTTTTATTTTTTATTTTATGTTGGTTCTGTTTGATCATTGGAAGTGATCTTACCTTTGAATCTTTAAGAATCTCGTATATGTGTATGCACACACATGTGTTTAATAGCAATAGAAAATTAACCACAAAAATTCAGTTTATGTGCTTCAGCCCTGTGAACAAATGAGCCAACTGTCATGCAACCGCATGGTTACTAAGTCTGGGCATTTTATTCTTTAACCAGGCAGTTGCATCTAGTAACTCTGAGCCCTGTGCTGCCCCACAGCCCAACCTCATAGTCAAAAAAGAAACACGTAGATTAGGTGGTAGTCAGAGAAAGAAAGATATAGGAGAATGAGATGGAATGAAAAAGGGAACTCTGGGAGGAACAAGAAGGGGAAGAGATAAAGAATGAGGGAATCTTTTGGAGACCTTTTGAAGACCCACTTAGCGTTGGCATGGAACTACCTTCCAGAGAGCCAGGAAAAGATGTTAAAGTCCTCATAGAAAACAAGAGAGAGAGGTAGGAAATTCTAAATGTTTGCAAACATAGGGCAAAATTGCTCATAGCACTCTGCTTTGACTCTATATGGCTACAGAATTGCAGATCACTTCAATCAGTTCTTTCTATGTGTCCTGGAGAGTTATGAGAAACATTTTTTTACACTTTATCCTGCTGTGAGGCTGTGCCCTCCAGTTACCTGCATGAGATATTTACAGCAGATTAAAGACTGTAAGACATCACACCGAGTACCACGCTAGTGTACTACTTGATCTGAAACAATTTCTTCATGGTTTCACTGCAATCAGACTTCGCCTGGGTCATTCCGATTCTACCTTTCTGTTGCTATAAGAGTGGAATAGAGCTCAAACCTTGGCCAGGTAATTTTATCTGAGATCAAGAATTTTGTTCTCTCTGTAACTCAACTTATTTTCCTAATGGAATATTTTTACATGAATAATGCTTTTAAGATGTCTTTATCTTTGCTCTTTTGAAATTTCACTATGATGTATTGAAATGTGAATGTGTTTTCATTTCTGTCTCTTCATCTATATTGGTGTTACTATATTTATGGATTCATGTCATTAAGCAGTTCCAGAAAATTATCAATAATTGACTCTTCAAATATCTTTTCTTCATTTGTTCCATTCTCCTTTTCAGGAACTCTGATCAAATATATTTGTATATTTGATATTCCATTCCATTCTTCCAAGTCTCTTTGCCTCTTTTTCACATTGTCCATGTCTTTGTTTTTATCTCTGCTCCATTCTGGATATTTTCTTCTGATCTATCTGCCTCTTCCCAAGGTCCCTCTTTAGTTGTTTTTAATCTACCTTAAATTCATGGTATTCATTGACTTTAATGATGATACACATTTTTTTCCTAACATTTTATTTTGTTCTTTTTCAAATCTGCCTGCTAGGACACATTTAAGGTATACTGCTCCTTACTCATTTTTCAATATTATTTTTAATTTCATACATTAAAGATTATTCTGTTTCTGATAATGCCAATATCCGAAGTATTTAGGAACTCTATTTCATTATTTCTCATTTTTATGATTATTTCTCATACTGCCATGTTTTCTTGTATGTTTGTTGGTTTTTTTTGGTTGTGATATATTTGCTTGAATTTAGTCGTCAGAATCCTGAGGACCACGACATCAGATATTTTTCTCAGAGGGATTTGTTTTCCATGCACCATGGAGTGCTACAAGTCTTAAAACACTCTACTTTAATTCCTAGGACTGAGGATTCCTGATCACGGGGGCAGTTTAAGTTCAAAATCCAGGCCCACATAAAATGAGGCTTATTCTTCAAATTCTCAGTGAGACTGTTTTTTCACATCCAGAACAAGTGCAAAGCCAGAGAAGTTTCCTCATCACTTCCCTTTAGTCTACCCAAACCCCTTTCAATGACTGTATCAACTTTTGTGCAAAAGGCAGTTCCATCTTCTGTATTCCAATGTCTCCTGCCTCTGTGACATTAGCATATTCCTTTTATCTGGCATTGTATATTTCCTGTACTCACTTTATACTCAGAAAGATATACATAAAATAGGAATCTAATTCTGTTATTTGTTGTTTTTCTGACTCTTGTTCATACTGCCATACTTTTAAAAAATATATGCAATACCTGAGTGTTTTACAGTAGCTGAAGTTTTTTCAAATACTTGATCTATCATAATGCTGTTTTGATTTTTAAATTATAAATTTGCGACAGAATGGAAACGGAACTGGATTGAGAAACAGGAAACTGAAGTATATATCTGTACAGCAACTAAAATTGTGCAACCTTGTAGGGCTAAGTAAATTTTCCTAGGTCTTGGTTTCTATGTCTATAAAATATGGCTCATGGTTTTGTAACCATGGTTATTTGGAAACAGAACTTTTTCCCCAAAATAAAATTTTATATGCAACACCAATATATTATAAATAACAAGCAGAGTTGCTCTGATTAAGGCAGGAATAAAGGGACTTGGGCCCCACACTTTTTTTTTTTAAAGATTTTATTTTTCTTCCTTCTCCCCAAAGCCCCCCGTACATCGTTGTGCATTTTTAGTTGTGGTTCCTTCTAGTTGTGGCATGTGGGACTCTGCCTCAACATGGCCTGATGAGCAGTGCCATGTCCACGCCCAAGATCCAAACTAAGGAAAGAATCTAGTGTGGGTGGGTAAAGAGGCAGAATTGTGTTGGTGCAGTGTGGAGTGCAAGAGCATGAACAAACTGAGGAGGACTTCTGCAGTGGAGGGTTGCCTGGTACAAGATGTTAGAACCTTTGAGAGTAAGTAAGGCATCTCCATAAAACAGCTGCTTTAGTGGGTGTTGGAACCTAAGTGGGATAGGAGGATGCTCACTGAGGAGGTGGAGGGTGGCCCAGAACAGAGTCTCAAAATTCAGAAGAGGTGGAGAGGGCTTTTATGTGGTGTGGTACTAGGCTGGTAAGGTGTTAAACAGAGGCAGAAAGAGGACTTCCATGTGTATTGTTGGATGTAGAGTGTTTAAGCCTAAATGGAAAAAGGTAAGCATTTACCTGAGCACCAGAGATAAGATATTTTTTGACATATGGAAGATTAATCAAATAATTAAATATATTAAAAATAATGGGAGCCAAGTTTCTCACTCTTTAATTGGATTTGGAAGTGCAAAATTTTCTAGGTTAAACAAAGAAAGAAAGAGAAAAAGAAGGAGACAAAGAAATAGACAAATAGCCTGTGAAATAGATTTAGATACACACACATATGTGTATGTATATATATATGCTTGATCCTCACTATTTTTTTATTCCATATATTCAAATTGGCTTACTTACTAAAATGTATTTATAAATCAAAATCAATACTTGCGGTACTTTTGCTTTCGTTCACAGACATAAGCACTAGAGGAGCAAAAATTTGAATTCTCTGATGTGCACATTCCCAGATGAGGTTGAACAAAGCTATACTCTGCCATCTTTCTTCAGGTATCACACTGTAAAGAACTGTCCTTTTTGTAGTCTATTTAGTGCCATGTATTGGACATTTTTCTTAGTGATTTTACTCCTTAAAATGGCCTCCAAGCATACAGTTGAAGTCTGTCTAGTGTTCCAAAGTCCAAGAAGGATGCATGTGCCTTACAGAGAAAATATCTGTATTAGATAAGCCCTTCAGGCATGAGTTATACTACCGTTGACCGTGAATTCAGTGCTAATGATTCAACAATATATGTTAAATAAGGTGTCTTTACGCAGAAACACACGTAAACAAAAATAGACATCTTTACTCCCACGTTCATTGCAGCATTACTTACAATAGCCAAAACATGGAAACAACCTAAGCACCCATCGATGGATGAATGGGTAAAGAAAATGTGGTATATATATAACTTAATATCATAATATTACTCAGCCACAAAAAAGAAGGAAATCCTTTTATTTGTGACAACATGGATGGACCTTGAGTGTATTATGCTCAGTAAAATAAGTCAGAAAGAGAAATAAAAATACAATGTGACCTCATTGATATGTGGAATATTAAAAAATGTGAAAAACAAATTCATAGATACAGAAAACAGATTGGTGGTTGCCAGAGGTGGGAGGTGAGGGGTGGGAGAAATGAGTGAAGGTGGTCAAAATATATAAACTTCCAGTTATAAAATAAATGTCATGGGGATGTAATGTACAGTATGGTGACTATAGTTAATAACACCATATTGTATATTTGAAAATTGCTAGGAGAATAGATCTTAAAACTTCTCATCACAAGAAAAAAAGAATTGTGACTGTGTGGTGACAGATTTAACTAAATTTATTGTGGTAATCATTTTGTAATATATTATTACGGTAATCACTTTGCAATATATACATATATCAAATCATTATGTTGTACACCTAAAGCTAATGCAATGTTGTATGTCAATTATATTTCAATAGAAAAATAAAAAAGTGTCAAATCAACAGGTCATACTCCTTAAACTTGCACAATGATATATGTCAATTATATCTCAATAAAAATAAATTAGCAAAAATATTATGAATAACTTTACGCCAATAAACTTGAAAATTTAAATAAATGGGAAAATAGCCAAGAAAGAAAGAAGAAAACCAGGAAAGAAATAAAGAAAATCAGGCTTGGGGTGAATAGCCGAAGCACAGAGGATTTTTAGGGCATTGAAAATACTCTGTATGATACCACAAGGATGGATGTATGTCATGGTTAATTTATGCAAACACATAGAATGGACCACACCAAGAGTAAACCATAATGTAAACTATGGACTTTGGGTGATGATGATGTGTCAATGTAGATTAATCAATTGTAACAAATGTACCACTCTGGTCGGCAGATTGGCAATGGAGCAGAGAGTATATGGTAAAACTCTGCATTCTTCTCTCAATTTTGCTGTGAAACCTTAAATTGCTCTAAAAAATAAAATCTTAATTAAAAAACAATGTTATATTTTCATAAAGATAGATACATAGACCTATAGAAATGAATACATATTCTAGAAATAAACTCTCACATACATATATACGGTCAAGAGATTTTTTACAAGGGTCCCCCAAAAAGTTAAATATAGAATTACCATTTCATCCAGAAATTCCACTTCTGAGTATATACCCAAAATAATTGAAATTTTAAATAATTGAAATATGAATTCCTCCTAAAATTTAGAAAAGCTTATAATTAAAGGTTTTTAACTAGTTAGTTAAATTCCTTCATTTCCAGAAACCGAGACCTGAGATTGACTATATCTAATGAAACTTTTCAGATTATTTGAGGATTCAATCTATAAAACTAAAGCAAATTTAGATTAAAAACAGATTAATACTTAAAAGTCAGAATGAGAAAGGAACCTAATTGAAATGAGTTGCTCTAAATAGTGGCATTGTAAACATTTATGCAAATATTGATGACTGAGTTTTTTATTTGTTGAAATGTACTAAGATCTTAAAAATAATATGAGCTATCTTTGAATTGCATAATGTATTTTCCATATTCCTATGGTGAGTTTGCCTTACTTTGAGAATCTGCAACAAACAAAAAAAAAAACAAAAAGAAACAAGCGGAATAATTACTACAATGCTTTGCTTAAAGGCTCTGAGCCTAGATTAGGAAAGGATATGTTAGTATTTTCCCTGGTAATTTAATTTTGATATTGATTTATTTCTTGGGAGCTACCAGCACCACTGCCCACTTATTTACTTTAGGTCCTACTATCTAATTCTACTCTTTGTTTATTTAGAATGCTGTGCTTACAAGATTGGTAACAAATTACATAATGGCAAACTTATAGTGATATAAATTTCTTTAAATAGTTCCAAAACCCCAAAGGCAAGAACACTAGCCACAGGCTGCAAAAGTGTAATAGCATATGTCTTTCATTGCTATATTTTGCAAGATCATAAAATATTTTACTCCAAAAATAAAGCAACACCTGCATTGAAATTCTGTTAAAAGCTGGTAGAGGGCCGGACCCGTGGCCGAGTGGTTAAGTTCGCACGCTCCCCTGCGGCGACCCAGGGTTCGGATGCTGGGCGCGGACTTGGCACTGCTCATCAGGTCACGTTGAGGTCGCGTCCCACATGCCACAACTAGAAGGACCCAGAACTAAGATACAGAACTATGTACAGGGGGGTTTGGGGGGATAAAGCAGAAAAAAAAAGCTGGTAAAAAATAATGGAGAGAGCATTCCAGCGGTCTAGTGTGTTCTACATTATCTATAACCTGACTTTCACATCATTACTATAAAATGATTTAAATAATATATATTTTGACAATTATGGAAACATCATAGCAATTTTAGTTTTAAAAATTATAAGTGTAGACACTTGCTGAAGCTGTCAAATTAATGCATTGTGTTTTGGTGTAGGCATATTATTAAGGTAACATCAGATTTACAGCTCACATAAATTCTCACTTTATCGTTGAACAGATCTAATGAGATAACTACAGCTAACTCATTCACATACAGCTTTATTGATCATAGAACTAAAATTGTGGCATCAAGTTTTAGACAACTCACATAACATCTGTTTTATTAATGACATTGTTGCCATAATGGCTCTTGAAATGTTGTACCACTTTTGGGGAAGCAAGTACTGTTTTGAGTTGATATAACATTTTTTCATACTAAATAAATAATATTATAAAAAGTTATATTTTAGCATTATTTTTTCAGGCAAAGAAATACCATTTTACTTGATACAAAAGTTTCTAGTCAAATTATACAATATGTAACAACTTTGAGTTGTATGCTATATTTAAATGAACCCAGAATTGTTGGATTGCATACCTATGCCAAACAAGAAGGATGAAGAAATGGCATAATTTATGAATTCTTTAATCTGTTTCCACATATTTCATAGTGCTCTTATATTTTTCCTTTATTTTGCACTAAGGGATGTTTTTCTGTGTGCTATGATGTTGTGTGTCAGTGAAATTTGGGTGCAAGGTAAGTGTTTGAAAGCAAACTATGAGAAGTCAATCAAATTTTCATTTGGAGATTTTTTTTTTAATCCAAGGATTTTACATCCTCTATGAACATCCAATGTCAAATCTCAAGTAAAAGAAAATTATCATCAAGCCATATCTGATGCTGGTGTTAAATGCCTGACTATAAGTTGGCTACTTGACTTTACCATCTTCCAAAGAATGACTCTCTCACATCCTTCTCCACCTACAATCAAACCTTCTCTTCCTCCTTTGACAAGTACAAAAAAAATCATTATATTATGCTTTATGCACAGAAAAGTCATTACTTTCAAAATGTTTTAATTGTTATATAAATTATTTTCATTGTCCAATTGGTATATTTTTCTATATGTCAAAATTTCCTTGGTTTGGGATGGCGCACATAACACTTTTCCTGTTAAAATTAATGGAAATGTTTTTCCAATTAACAGCTTTTTATTCAATGGCAGGACATTGAAAATCTAAGTAAAGCAAGAAGTTCGTTCTTTTCCTAACTTTTAGCCACTACAAATGATTCAAACAGGATCCTTATACATTGTATTTACTTATTGGTGAATAACACTTTCCACAAATTGAAATCGATGAGTCAGAGTACATACATTTCACTTTCTTAGTAAATACAGCATAAAGTTTGTAACAAATCTCATTCCTAAGCAATGGATGATTGTAGCCATTTCTACATAGTCACATCAGTATTTGACATTATCAAATCATTTTAATATCTGCTAATCTCATGGTTTAACAAAACGTAAAAGTATCTTGTTGTTTCAAATTGCAATACCCTGACTACTAATAAGACTGAGTATTTAATCTTAAGCTATTGGATATTTGAAATCCCTCTCAAACAGATATCAGGTTCACCTTTTATTCTATTGGGTTTTTAATTATTTTCTTATCAATTTGTAGAAGCCTTCATATACTAATGAAATTACTTTTTGTCTGTCAAGTGGGTTTCAAATATTTTCTTCCAGTTTATAATTTGTGTTATTATTTTGCTTATGGTGATATTTTTTCATACAATTTTTTAAAAAGTTTCATGTTTTAAAATGTGTCTATCTGGCCAGCCTGGTGGCATAGTGGTTGAGTTTTCGTGCTCCACTTCAGAAGCCCGGGGTTCAGGGATTTGGATCCCAGCATGGAACTACATATCACTCATCAAGCCATGCTGTAGCAGCATTCCACATACAACATAGGGGAATATTGGCACAGAAGTTAGCTCAGCCAATCTTCCTCAAGCAACAGGAGGAAGAGTGGCAACAGATGTTAGCTCAGGGCCAATCTTCCTCACCAAAAAAAGGAAAAAAAGTTTCTACATTTTCTTTTATAGCTTCCAGGTTTCTTGTCTTCTACAACTTAAGAATACAAAAGCATTTAAAATTTTCCATACATATATATATATAAACATATGTATATATGTTTTGTTGTTAAATTATTTGAAGTTAGGATGTCTTTGTTTTCTTTTCCACAGATATGTAGTCAATTATGAAGTCATGAATTATTAAATAAACCTTTCCTTTACAACTAACTTGAAATATCTACTATCTTGAAATATACTAGGTTCCCATACATAGTTGGAACTCTTTCTGATTTCTCCATTTTGTTCTACTTGTCTATTTATCTGTTTGTATTTTGAGATCAGTAGCTTTACTGAAAGTTTTCACATCTGATGGATCTAGTCCTCCTTCATTATTTTCCTTTTTCATAGTCTTTCACATATTTATTTATCCATATGGACTTCAGTCACAGACAAAAATTTAAAGAGTTCAAAAGCACAAACTCAAGATTCGTATAGGATTTGCATTAAATTTATAAGTTAACTTCGGAGTTTAACCTTTTTATGACGTTAAATCTTTCTGCAAAATATTTATTTTTATCACAGGCATGTAATTTTATTAAAAAACAAAAGTTAATGTTTTCTCTATTTGGAATTTTAATTTTACATTGTTATTTAGAAGCTGTTTGATGTTGTTTTTATTTTTAACTGTAAATATATACTTGGTGTTAACAGAAGCTTTTCAAATATCTTTCCTCATCTTGCACCTTATATCTCACTGAATCCTCCTTGAATTCATATTTTTCTTGCTGAAATATGCCTCCTAATAATTCAGAGTGAGTCTATGGGGGGATATTTTTAGTTTTGCAGCCAGAAAGTGTCTTTTGTCTAGTTCTAGCCAATGGGCTATCAGCAGAAGCGACCGAGGAAATGAAATGCTCCTACATGACTTTCAAGATATCGCTTCCTTTTGTATTAAGACAGCAAGATTAAAGCAGCCTTGTTCACTGGGCCACTATCCAGAGCAAAGCTGCCCTGGAGAGTTACCCAACTTATATCAGTTTTGTGTAAGTGAAAAATAATTTTTTTGTGTTAATACACTGATATTTTCAGATTTTTAAAATTATCACAGCATTATCCTAGCCTACCCTGACTAATATACATAAGTTAAGTTTGAGGTGTCTATTAAACATTCGAGTGTAGACATTGCATAGTCCTTTGGATATACAAATATGAATTTCAGCCTACAGGTATAAATTGCAATCAATCTGAAAATATCTGTATATAGGTGGTTCTTTAAAGCCTTGAGACTGCTTGATCACCAAGGGAGTTAGTACAGCAAAAGGAGAGAAGAGTTCCAACTGTAGAGCTCTGATCACTAATACTCTCTTCAGGTCTCTTTAATCTGCTATTTAACTAATTCTTGAGATTTTTACTTTTAATGAGTAAATTAAAAATTTCCATTTGGTTCTTTATCAAAACTACTTTTCTTTGGTTAATTGTGTTTTGTTATTTTCAAATGTTTTCTATTTCTTCTTTTATTTACTTACTAAATGGTTTTAACTATCTGATAGCTTTCAAGTTACAAAAATAATAAATGCCTCCAATGAGAAGCAAAATATTATAATACAAGAATCTATAAAGACCAAGACAGTAATCTTTCCAAAAAACTTCTCTTCATCTTCTTATGTTACCTGAATGGTGTTTATTCTTTCTGTCTTTTCTTCTTCTTCATAGATGTATACTGAAATATACACATATATGTTGAGGTTTTGGGGTTTTTTGATAGGTTTTCACCAAAATGAGAAAAATATATATATTTATCAATCTGAAAACTTTTTTTTCCACCTTATATTACATTACTTTTTTCTGTTATTTGTGTTCCTCAACACAAATAACAGACAAAGTAAATAATACCTCAGGGTTAACATGAACTCACAAGCCAAGATAACTCTACAATTATTTCTATAAAAAACCCACAACTGAATAATATGTGCAATCTGACATGAGAAATTAGGTTAAAAAGGAGAAGGAAAATATTAACAATATGAAATAAGAACAAAGTAATTAAGAAATATATCAGCTACAGAAAATTGAAATAACAAAATCAATGGGATAAATATTAGCATGGAGGCAACTGAATAAACAAATAGTGAGTTGGGAGATCAAATTGAAAAACTCGTCTAGAGGGTGCTGCCTCTAGATAAGAAAGAAGATAGAAAATGTGGAAGAAGAGAGTGATGACAGTAAGATGGTGGAATAGAAGTTATCTACTATCTTCTCCCTCAAAGAACACCAGTTTTCACAATCACCTATGAATAAGAGTAACTTTGTGAAAGTCCATGAGTCCAGCAAGAAGCTCCAGCACACCATTGAAGCAAAAATATCCAAAATTAGATGCATTAAGGAGGATAAGAGGTAGTTTCACTTCACTCACATCACCTCTCCTCCAAGATGGCACAGCCCAATGCCAATAAAGACCCTCTTGGGCTGCAATTTTACCCCTGGGGAAAAGTGAGAGCATGTGAGTCAGAACCTGGTTTCCTCAGTATGGAATGTTACCAAAAAAGCTTACTTTTTTCTTGCTCCATTAAGAATACAGGGGTGAGTTGCACAACTGAGGGGCAGGGAGGGACTAGGAGAAAGTAGCCAGAATTCAGAACATATCAAAGGAATGCAAATCCTACTAACCACTACATGGACTCCATGAGGAAGACAGTCCATGAGCCACTGAGAATGCCTCACCTGAAGATCACCCCAACTAGCCCATTGGTATGCACAATGCTCTGCACACCTCACCCACATGCCCCTCCACCTAGTACACATCTTCCTGTGCACATGCTAGGGGGCAGAAAGTAGAAACCTTTGCAGACAGTTAGTGAGTACATGCAGAAAGCCAGCCTGACTCTGTGGAATTAGTTAAGGTGCACAAACCTGAGCATTCAGCCCCATACTAAGGAAATCAAACAGGAGACTTTCAGCAACTGGAATGGTATTTCAGGATAAAGAGAAGGCATACAATCTTAAGAACTACACTCCAAGAGGAAACAAGAAGTGTGGATCAGGTGTAGCCATAGAAAAGGGCTGGGAAAGCCTTAGAATCCCTACCAAGGTTGACAGGTTTTTCTCTCTAAAGCCAGTCAGAAAAAAAGCAGAGGACGTGACTATTTCCTCAAATGCTAAGACAACAGTGAAAGACTTCAAAGAACATGAAAAATAAAGGAAACATGATATCAGCAAAGGAACATAATAATTTTCCAGTAGTTAACACCAAATAAATGGAGATTTGCAATGTGCTTTATAAATAATTCAAAATAGTTGCTTTAAAGAAGCTCAGTGAGTTGTAAAAAAAAAAAACAAACAGCAAAGACAATTAAATGAAATCAAGAAAGCAATGCACTAACAATATGAGAAGTTTAAAAGAAAGATATAAATCATAAAAAAAATTCTAGAGCTGAAAAAATAACAAATGGAATAAAAAAATGCAATAGAGAGCATTATCATCAGACTTGATCAAGAAGAAAGAATCTGTGAACTTGAAGATAACCTGAAATTATCTAGTCATAAGAGAAAAAAGAAAAAAGCAAAGAAAGTCTATATGAATTATGGGATACTATGAAGTGAAAAACAATTTATGCATTATTGGATTACCAGAAAGAGGGGAAAGGAGCAGAATGTTTATTTAAAGAAATAATGACTGAGAACTTCTCAAATCTGGAGAGATTTAGACACCCAAGTTCATGAATCTTATAGGTTCTAAAATAGATTCATCCCAAAGAGGTCTTCTCCAAGGTACGGTATATTAAAACTGTCGAAAACCAAAGACAAAGAGGAAATTTTAAAAGCAGGGAAAGAAAAAACATTCCTCAGAAACAAAGGAACATCCATAAAGCTATCAGTGAATTACTCAGCAGAAACCTTGCAGGCTAGGAAAGAGGGATATGATATATTCATAGTGCTGAACAAGAAAAACTGCTAAACAGTAATCCTTTATATGGCAAAGTAGTCCTTTAGAGATGAAGGAGAAACATAGACTTTCCCAGAAAAACAATAGGTGAAGGAGTTCATCACCATTAGACCTGCCTTACAAAAAATGCTTAAAGTAGTTGTCCAAGCTGAAATAAAAGAACACTAATTAGTAACATGAAAACATATCAAAATATAAAACACATTGGTAAAGGTAAATACACAGGAAAATTCAAAATACTCTAATGTTGTAGTATGATGGCCTGTTAAACACATAAGTCTAGTGTAAAGGTTAAAGGACAAAGGTATTGAAAAGAGCTATAACTACAATAATTACTTAATGCATATACAATATAAAAAGATGTAAGTTGTGACATCAAAAACATTGAATACGGAGAGGGAGTAAAATGGTAGAGTTTTCATACTTGATCAAAGTTATCAGCTTAAAATGCCCTGTTACAATTATAACATGTTTTATGTGAACCTTGTGTTTACCACAAAGGGTGAATACATATTTATAATTTTTATATCTTGATATATTTACCCCTTTATCATTACATAATGACTTCCATTTCCTGTTACAGTTTTTGACTTAAAGTCTATATTTTCTGCTATAAGTTTTCTTTTGGTTACCATTTGCATGGAACACCTTATCCAGTTTCTTCACCTTCAATGTTATGTGTTTCCTTAAAGCCAAATTAAATCTCTCATGAGCAGCATATTGTCAGATCATTTTTTTATTCATTCATCCACTTTGGGTCTTTTAATTGGTGATGCTAGTCTAATTAAATTTAAAGTAATTTTTGATAGGTAGGGATTTACTATTGCCATGTTGTTAATTTTTTCTGTCTGTTTTGTAGATCATTTCCTCCTTTCTTCCTTTCTTGTTGTCTTCCTTTGTGAATTGATGATTTTTCAAAGTATTATACTTTGATTATTTTCTCTTTATCTTTTGTGTATCTACCACAAGTTTTTTCTTTCAAGTAAAAATGAGGCACTATCCAAAACAGAAATTAAAAAATAAATTCCACTTATAATAGCATCAAAAAATAAAATACTTAGTTCTAAATTTTACCAAGGAGATAAAATATCTGTACACTGAAAACTATAAACCATTGATGAAACGAACAGAAGAAGACATATATAAATGAAAAAGTCCTATGTTCAGGGATTGGAAAAATTAATATTGTTCAAATGTCCATACCACCAAATGCGATCCACAGATTAAATCTAATTCCTATCAAAATTCCAATGTCAGTTTTTAAAGAAATAGAAAAAGCAATTCTAAAATTTGTATGGAACTACAAATTATCCAAAATAACTAAAGAAATCTTGAGCCAAAAAAGCAAAGCTGGAGGTATCACACTTCTTCATTTCAAACTATATTGCAAATATACATAATCAAAACAGTATGGTATTGGCATAAAAAGACACATAGATCAATGAGACAGAATAGAGAGCCCAGACATCATCCACATATATATGGCCAACTAATTTTCAAGAAAGGTGTCAAGAACATAAAATGGGAAAAGTTAGTGTCTTCAATAAATGATGTAGGGAAAACTGGATACCCACATTCAAAAGAATGAAATTATAGCCTTATCTTACACTACACACAAAAATCAATTCAAAATAGAATAAATACTTAAATGTAAGACCTGAAATAATAACATCCTAGAAAAAAACATAGTTGAACTCCTTCTTGACATTGGTCTTGGCAATGATTTTTGGGGTTTGACACGAAAAGCAAAGGCAAAACAAGCAAAAATAAACAAGTGGGACTACATCAAATGATAAAGTTTCTGCACAGCAAAGGAAACAATCAACACAGTAAAGGCAACTTAGAGAATGGGAAAAAATATTAGCAATCCATATATCCAGTAAGGGGTTAATATCCAAAATGTATAAGGAAATCTGATAACTCAATAGCAAATTAATTAAATAAATTAAATAAATAAATAAATGGGCAAGGGATTTGGATAGGCATTTTTCTGAAGAAGATATTTAAATGGCCAATAGGTACAAGAAAACGTATTCAATATCACTAATCATCATGGAAAGTCAAATCAAAACCACAATGAGCTATCACCTCAAACCTGTTAGAATGTCTATTATCAAGAAGACAAAACATAAGTGTTGGAGAGGATGTGGAGAAAAGGAAATTCTGGTGCACTGTTGGGGGGAATGTAAATTGGTATAGTCACTATAGAAAACATTATGGAAGTTCTTCAACAAATTAAAAATAGGACTACCATATGATCCAGCAATCTCATTTCTGGGTATATATCCCAAGAAAATGAAATCACTATCTTGAAGAGATCTCTGTACTCCCATGTTCATTGTTGCATTATTCACAATAGCCAAGATACGAAAACAACTTAAGTGTCCATCATCAGATGAATGGATAAAGAAAATGTCATATATACACACAATGGAATGTTATTTAGCTTTACAAAAGAGGGAAAATCTGTCATTTGCAAAATGGTTGAACCCGGAGGGTAGTACATTAGTTGAAAAAAGCCAGACAATATTTTACTACATCCTCTTCTTTTTCACATGATTTCTGAGGAGAAGTTGGGTGTAATTCTTATCTTTGTTCCTCTATAGTTATGTTATTTATTCCTCTGGCTTCTTTCAGGATTTTTTTCTTCAACTTTGATTTTCCGTAATTTGAAAATAATATGCCAAGCTGTAGCTTTGATGGGAGGTGTTGTACATATTCTGCCTGGTCTTCTTTGAGTCTTCTGAATCTGTGGTTTGGTGTCTGGAATTAATTTTGGGATATTCTCAGTCATTATTTTTTCAAACATTTCTTCTGTCACTTTCTTTCTTCTTCTGATATTCCCATTGTACATATGTTAGATCTTTTGTAGGTGTCCCACAGTTACTGGATATTCTGTTATGATTTTTCAGTGTTTGTTCTCTTTGCTTTTAGGTTTTTAAGGATTCTGTTCCTATCTCCTTGAGCTCAGACCTTCTTTTCTCAGCTATGTCCAGTCTACCAATAAACACATAAAAAGCATTCTTCATTTTTGGTACAGCACTTTTTATCTCTAGGATTTCTTTTTGATTCATTCTTAAGATTTCCATCTCTCTGCTAACATTGCTTATCTGTTCTTGCATGCTGTATACTTTATCCATTAGAAATCTTAACATGTTAATCATAGTTGTTTTAAGTTCCCAGTCTGGTAATTCCAACATTCCTGTCATGTCTGGTTCTGAGGCTTGCCTTGTCTCTTCAAATTGTGGTTTTTGCTTTTTTGTATGTCTTGTATTTTTTCTTGACAGCTGGACATGATGTACTAAGTGTGAAAGAATTTCAATCTGAAATGGAACCAGAGGCTATAAAATGGAGAATCTCATGGATGTGCCCTCAGAAAGATAAAACATAAAGACTAAGAGACTGATTTCTCATAAATGTTAAATGTTAAATGTAATAAATGTTAAATTTCCTGATTTAAAGGAAATTGATAGTGTTGGAGTTTTTTTGGATGATGGGTGGTTGATTAGGGGTTGTCTCATATCAACCTTGGGAAGTTTTGCCAGAGGCATGAATGGGAGATGACCCAGGTTGGGATGGTCTTACAAAGTGGGCAAAATTGAGCTTTGTTTCTGTTACCGGACTGATTTTGTTTGATCATGAAGTTTTCAAGGCTCATCTACATTTGTTTTTTATTTTAACTGACTCTAACTGAAATTTCCCCTCTGTATATCCCCTTCCTATAAATAAACCTACCCAAAACTCTCAATACACCAACCGTAGTTTGTTTCTACCAACTTGCAATTCCTCTGCTATTCCAAAATAAACTCATCTTTTTGAGCTTGCCTCAGTGTACCTCTTTATTTAAGTCAATATTCATGGAGTAGGAAGTGGTATCCAAAGAAGACCCCCAACAACTCTGAGGCCAGCGAACAAAAAGTTGCTAGTACCCACAGAGTCCATTGAGTTCACTGCTTTCTCACTGACCCTGGAGTTTGAGAGAAAGCCTCAGATTCTGAGCTCCCTCCCTTTTGGTTGAGCTCTCTGACTTTACTGAGATTGTATGTAAAGGCTTCCTTCTTTCTAGTGAGTACTCAGTTGTTTTCTTGTTGATTACACACTAGACTTTCAAATTCTTGACAGAAAAACAAAAAAGTCTAATAATAATTATATTACTGGTAGGCATAGGTCAAGAAAATAAATGATACTAGAGCACTCACGACCTCCTTATGAGAGACTTCAGTCTCTGGAACAAAAGATTCCAATGAGAAGATAAGTTGGTCACAGATAGGCCAAATTGACGTTAGGTCACCTGTCCACTGCAAGACAATTTCCATACAAGGGACAACTAGTCATGGGTTGGACAATTAGAGCAAAGGCAATCCACCAGGAAAAACAGTATCCCATGAAAGGCACACTGTGAAACAAAACTCTGAAAGCACACTCATCAGGCTATTTAGGGATTTTTTTCTTTTGCTTTCAGGAAAACTTCTGAGAAATGGGATCCTAGTCATCTAAATGCTGTAAAGGTATCCCTCCTTCAGGGACCCCGGTGGGTTTTATGTTCAAAACTTATGGTCCCTCCTCATGTATATATTTGACTAAATGGACCAACCTTCCTAAAGATAATTTAGAGCTTCAATGGTCATTATGGGGAACTCTTGATTTTCCCAAATTCGTTTTTCTTTGGACTAAATTTAAAAGCCACAGTAATAAAATTAAGCGATTTGAACATGCCAACTATTTTAATTGGTAACTGGAGGCTTCTAAACATACTCAGGATTCTAAATTGCCTCTTTACAAAATACTGTTTCGAAGTTAACTGAAGCAAATAAACAACTAAAAAGAGAAAAAAGCATCTGAGGTCTCTTTCTCAGCAACACTAACCGAGGTTTCCCCTAACTCCATTGCCCCACCTTCTTTATATCTACTTTTGCCCTCTTCTAACTCCTTTCCTTTCTCTGAACTCCCCTTTTTCTCTACTGCTGAATTGTCAACAACTTTGCCTGTTTAAAGATTTTATTTTTGTCCTTTTTCTCCCCAAAGCCCCCGGTACATAGTTGTATATTCTTCATTGTGGGTCCTTCTAGTTGTGGCATGTGGGATGCTGCCTCAGCGTGGTTTGATGAGCAATGCCATGTCCGCGACCAGGATTCAAACCAACGAAATCCTGGGCTGCCTGCAGAGGAACGCACGAACTTAACCACTCGGCCAAGGGGCCAGCCCACAAAAAAGGAGAATTTTAATGTCAAAAGTATACTGGTGCACATTAGATTTGATTTCCTCTCTGTTAAAAGGACAAAGCTTTTTTTTAGATTATTGTCCTGCTCTTAGAAATTAGAAATTGGGAACAAAGGTTTTCCTTTACTTTTAATGTAATCTGCCTAGAAAACAAAGATTCTGTGTTTTGTCTTTATGAGATCTTTGATTACTTAGAAACTAACCAAACCTTTTCAATATTAAAAGAGCTAAGACTTTTTTACAACTATTTAACTTTCTCTATTTGCCTTTGACCTTTGTCACTTTGGTAGAACAGATAACTAAATATTGGTTCACTGTGAACTGTAATCCTATTTGATCACATGTTTTAAATCTTTTGACATTTTTAACAAACTTCCAAAAATCAAATTCTGAATGAAGTAAAAAAAAGAAATGTTAATTTATTTAGACTTATTTGATATATTAAGTTGCATGAGAAACATTGTCAAATAAACAGTAATGTTTTTGTACGTGTATGTGAACTCTCATGAAACCATTAACCATGGCTATTTTTAAGTCTTTGTCATTTGCAGACAGTTATGTTTTACTCTGATGCTTTTGCAAAAATCTTCCTGCAAAAGTACTTCATCTTCAGAGAGATTCATGGGAAGAGCTCTGACAAGTGCTCTAGAATACAGGTTTCTGGTAATTTTAAGATAATCAAACTGAACGGTTTAAGAATTTCCAGAACTAATGGAAGAATGGATTTCAGCAGAAAAGGTGATAATTATATAGGACTGAAGAAAACCATGAAGATGATTATGATTTTTAAAACTTCATTTAAAGCATTGCTAGTTTTTTAATGTTTTGTTTTCCAGACTTAAAGGACTCTTTTTTTCTCCTATCTGTTAAGCTATCTATAACTTATAGCAATTTGGTAAAATGTAACTTTGTGACAAATTTCGAAACATTTATCATTTTGTCCCTACCTGATCTCTCCATAATTCTGAAACTCTTATTAAATATTCTTATTTTTCATGACAATATATGTATTTGCATAAATTTAATAAAAATCTGTTCTCCTTCTAACAGGACGCAATTGGACAAGTCCTTGCCTTGGCTTTGTAGGCTAAAGAGACATTAAAGTTATAATCTGAGATTCCTTATAAAAAATTCCAGCAAAGCACATTTAACAGAGCCTATATGGTCAATCACTGTTTTGCTGCACTTATGTAAATAATTAGGCCAAACCTATTGGAACTAGATTTAATTTTCAAAAAAATATTCTTACTATGGTTATCTTTGATAGAAATGGGTATGATTATAAGGAGAAAAATTGTGTTTCGATAATACACCCTTATGTGGATATCAGATTCTAATGTTATTGATTGTCTTTGAGGTTTGTTTTCTATCTGTAAACTGGTTTGCTTCCTGAATTCTTCTAATTTCTTCCAATATATGGCTGGAACTCTCCAAACTAACATTTGCAATTTTCCCCTACTCTTTTCACTTGTAATCACTATGAAACTAAAACTACCCTGTTCCCAAAGTCTTGTGAGCTAAAGGTGGACCACTTGATATAAACTTCATAGAAATCACCACAATAGCTCACGTAGGATAATATTCATGTGTGTTGCTATCTGGACACTCGGAAAGATCACCAGAGACATTCAAACTGCAAACCAGGAAAATCTGTCAGGTTGCCACTGTTTGCCCTCAATCCACGTGAAGTTGCTGAGAACCTGACATATAGAAATGTTCTCAATTGTATACTATCTAAAACTCAGAACTAAATTTACAATTTGCTCAAACTATTAACTTTTGTTTCCATAGAAATGTCTTATTTTCCAATCTACATAAACTAAACCATTCACCTCAGAGCAAGATAACTATAATTTTTTATTTTTTAATCCTCTTTCTGTTCAAATGGTGCCATTGAAATTCCATATCATTTTCCTCCTCTGTGGGGCAATACACCTGAGGATGGTCCTCTTTAGCTCTGTGGGACATACAATACAATCCACCTATAAAAAAATCTATACAAAAAAATTAACGTACAACACCTAGATGACATAATTGATCAGCTATGCTTTCTGCAAAACATCTTGATCAAAGGGAGAAATATGAAAGAATTTCAATCTAAAATAGAATTGGAGAATATAAAATGGAGAATCTCATGCACGTGCCTTCGGGAAGACAAAACTTAGGGACCAGGAGACTGATTTCCCATAAATGCCTAATTTAAAGTAAAGTGATAGTGTTGGAAGATTTTTGGGTGATGGGTGGTTGATTAGGGGTTGACTCATATCAACCTTGAGAAGTTTTGCCAGAGGTGTGAAGGGGAGATGACACAGGTTGAGTTGGTCTCACAAAATGGGCCGAATTGAGCTTTGTTTGTGTGACTGGACTGATTTTGTCTGCACAGGAAGTTTTCAAGGCTGGCCTCCATTTATTTTTTATTTTAACTGATTCTAACTTAACTCTGCCCTCTTTACATTCCCTGCCCATAAATATAACCTACTCCAAACTCTCAATGGACTTACCTGTAGCTTAGACAGTTGGCTTGTCTCAAACTGCAATTCTTTTGCTATTCCTGAATAAACTCATATTTTTGTTTGTCTTAGTTTACTTCTTTGTTTAAGTCAACATGTATAAAAGGAATTGTTGTAAATAGTCCTTTAGTAACCTGGTGGTTAGTTGTAAGCAGAGAGGAAGCATTGTATACTCCTATGATTAGGTCTCAGTCTTTTCATCAGCCTATGCTGTTGGCCTGCGAACTTCTCAAGTGATTTTCAGGTTTCTTTTCCCCACTTATGTTGGACAGGATGGCTAGAGTGAGCTGTAGTTGGGCATTTCCTTTCCCCACATGGTAGGCTAAAGCCAGCTGGAGTTGGGTATTTTCTTTCCTCTGATCAGTTAGGCTCTGATAATATACCAGCAGCATAGCCTCTGGTTAATTAGTTTCCCTTGAGGACAGGCCTTCTTAAGAACAAAGTGCTTTGGCATATTTTAAAATGGTTTATTTTTTTCCCCTGCCAGAAGCCTGAGTATATTTTTTTCTGATATTTACTGTGGAACCCGCTCAAGCTCCTGGAGGTAATATTCACAATATTGTGGAGGGTCCCCTGGGAGTGGGTCCTCCTGGAGTTTTTACCTCTCAGAGGTGTCCACACAATCTCCAGCAATTCATCAATTACAATTTAGGTTTCCTTACCCAGGCACTAGTTCCCATGGAGGTTTACTCTCATGAGTGTTGGCTACAGTAAGCTGTGATTCCCTGTATTCACCTTTCTGTCTGTCAAACTTGAGAGGAAGTAGTTTGTCTTGTATGTTCCCCTCTCTTGTGGATCCAGATTTTTCAGTCAGTTCAGCCTTTTACTTGTCGTAAGGACAGAATGGTTACTTCTGAGCTCCTTACATGTGGAATTGGAAACTAGAAGTCTTAGGTATATTTTTTTGTTAAAATGACATATGAATATTCAGAAATAACTCAGGAATGCTTAAAAATGATGAAAAATATTATGAACTATTTTATATTTTCAGAAGAGTATTCCTATCAAGGACATATTTCATGGATGATGTAAAACCAGGAGAAGACAGCCATGATTATATGTTATGCAGTGATAAATAGAAGCTCAAGAGTACTTCGACTCAAGAGAAAACCAAAATCTGTTAATTATACTAAAGTTATTGAAGTCAATATTGGATCTAACTGTGAACAAGGTATAGGTGAAATGTGAGAAAAAACTACCCTAGGTTTGTAGGAGAGAAACTATGAGGGCTTGGACTCAGGCACCATTCTTCCAATACTAAGAAGGTATAGTTCATATAAATCATACATTTTCTCAGATACAAATACATGAACAGCTGCCAAGTATAAAAAATTGGTTAAAATAAGATTCTGACCAGTAATTAATTTCAATTGCATGTAAGGAGCGTTGGAAGGCACAGAATATATTTAAGACGTTAAAGAAACTTTTATTTTGCCCTTTGCCATTAAGACTTGGGCATGTAGCCATGCTAACTGAGAAAAGAGAGCAAGGCTTTCACTGCAAAAATATCAACAGGCACCAAGAAAGAACCTAGTAGTCCAAAACCTGGTCCTAATTTTTAAAACAAAGCAATTGGAAAAAGTCTATAGTTCCTCAGTATCTTCAGCCACCATTGAAAATAAATGTTTCTTTGCTATTATTAGCTATACTATTTATTTGTTGGAAATCCCTCAGTGTATATCTGAGAAACTATGTAAATTTGGGTCCTTTAATGTAAGAACAACTCCTATAAGTTGGGCTGGGATTTACCTTACCTAATTTCACATTGATAGGAGCAGGGCATTTGAATTGATATCTATAGAATTTACTCCATGGACAACCAATGGAAGGTTCTGTCAGAAAGTAAATTTGATTGATAGATTTGAAATATCTGCAGAAATTGCTCAATTTAGAGGCAGAAATTCATAGACATTAAGTGTTTCCTGTCAAAGATAATCTGTCAAAAAGAATTATACACCCCTAAATAGATTAGGAGGTCACCTTTTCCTAAAAATGACCAGGAGAAGACTGCCACACATTAGTGCTAGTCCTGATGACCTCCATGTTTCTTTACAAATTATTCATGCAAAGAATATTTCAAACTTATTTTTAAAATATAATAGCATTTTTGTTTGTTTGTTTCTATAGAGAACTAATAGATTACAGCTTTTTGGGGGATAGCATGTGTTTTTTTAAAATTTTTATTGAGTTAATGATGTTACAATCTTGTGAAATTTCAGTTGTACATTATTGTTTGTCAGTCGTGTTGTAGGTGCACCCCTTCACCATTTGTGCCCACCTCCCACCCCACCTTTCCCCTGGTAGCCACTAATCTGTTCTCTTTGTCTACGTTTTTAAATTCCTCATATGAGTGGAGTCATATAGAGATTGTCCTTCTCTATCTGGCTTATTTCACTTAACATAATTCCCTCAAGGTCCATCCATGTTGTTGCAAGTGGGATGATTTGTTCTTTTTTATGGCTGAGTAGTATTCCATTGTATATATATACACCACATCTTCTTTATCCAATCATCTGTTAATGGGCACTTAGATTGCTTCCATGTCTTGGCTATTGTAAATAATGCTGCAATGAACATTGAGGTGCATAGGACTTTTGGAATTTCTGACTTCAAATTCTTTGGATAGATACCCAGTAGTGGGATATCTGGGTCATATGGTAGTTCTATTTTTAATTTTTTGAGGAATCTCCATAGTGGCTGCACCAGTTTGCATTCCCACCAGCAGTGTATGAGGGTTCCTTTTTCTCCTCAACCTCTCCAACATTTGTTACTATTAGTTTTAGATATTTTTGTCATTCTAATGGGTGTTAAGGTGATATCTTAGTGTAGTTTTGATTTGCATTTCCCTCATGATCAGCGATGATGAACATCTTTTCATGTGCATATTGGCCATCCATATATCTTCTTTGGAGAAATGTCTGTTGATGTCTCCTGCCCATTATTTGATCGGGTTGTTTGATTTTTTGTTCTTGAGTTGTGTGAGCTCTTTTATATTATGGATATTAAGCCTCTGTCAGATGTATGACTTGCAAATATTTTTTCCCAGTTAGTGGGCTGTTTTTTTGTTTCACTCCTGTTTTCATTTGACTTGAAGAAGCTCTTGAGTCTGATGAAGTCCCATTTGTTTACTCTTTCTGTTGTTTCCCTTCGCTGGGAAGACATGGTGTCCGAAAAGATCCTTTTAATACTGATGTCAAAGAGTGTACTGCCTACATTTCCTTCTAGAAGCCTTATGGTTTCAGGTCTCCCCTTTAGGTCTTTGATCCATTTTGAGTTTACTTTGGTGAATGGTGAGAAAGAATGGTCAATTTTCACTCATTTACATGTGGCTTTCCAGTTTTCCCAGCACCATTTGTTGAAAAGACTTTCTTTTCTCCATTGTAGGCCCTCAGCCCTTTTTTAAAAAATTATGTATATACCATAAGAAAAACAAGGCTAGATCTATGTAGTATACGTATGACAAAATACCGGATTTTAAAGAGTCAATCTAGTACCCTAAGCTCTTAGCTACTAATTTGACTAAATTGTTGATTTGACATCTGTTTGGTAGAAAAAAAATTTTTGAAACTTAAAAACTATATATTTTTTGCAAATTAAACACAATTGATTAAGTTAACATATGTGGACATGACTAGAGAATCTATTGACACTTTTGAAGGAAGAAACAACTGGCTTGTACATAATAAATTAGTGGCAAATGTATTTTATTTCATAGTTACCCTAATTCATTATTAAAATGTCTCTAAGGAATTAATCTAATTTGCTTGAGTTGAAGTAAATCAGCCAAAGCTAAGGAATTTAACTTCAAGGCTTCCAAAACAGTTCTTAGATGTCTTTTTTTAAAGGCAGATGTATTTTCTCCTTTATTTGAATGTCAATTACTATACTTGCAGACAAGATATTGTATGTCCACATTCTTTTATATCTTCATCAGGCTTAATTACTGCTGAATTTACTTTCTAGATTTTAAGAGTTTTGCAGAAAAGGTTACTGCCCATCGAGATTTAAGATAATCAAATTATACATGAGCCTCATAGAAAGATAAGCAATTATCAGCCACGCAAATACAATTAAAATAAGTTTGGAAGCATGCAGAAAGTCTGAATATTGCTATCACAAATTTTTGGTTAAAATATTTTTCATTTAAAACTAATACAAGTAAAAGAAGTATGTAGCATCTACAAATTTTTATATCCATTCAAATAAAAGAAATATTCTTTTCCTGGAAAAAAGTGCTATGTCATATGTTTTAAAGGGCCTCAACATATGCCAGATAAATAGAAGGAGTGATGCACTGCCCACAGGAGAATAGAAAGTAAATTTGCTCTGAATATTTTCTGATAAGGTATGTCAATTTTGACAGATGTGGATGTGGTTGATCTAGTGAGGGAAACTTTTCAAAGAAGCTTCAGTTAATTATGCCTGTGTGAAGTGAGAAGCTGGCTGCAATCTTGATAACCAATATCCTATTTGGGTATTTCAAATTGTTAGTATTCATGAATGCTTATAAAGAACCAAGAACATTTTTTGCATGCTATTTAATTGATATCACTACTTTAGAGTCATATCTTGTGCATAGTGTGTAGAGTGTCAAAAATGTCAAAATCAAAACTAGAGTATTTTGCAGAAAAAAGGAAAATGTTTAAAACATTGTATTCAGTCATTTCTTGGAACATAGATTAATGTGAAAAATGGCTGTCTTCTCTTGTTTCAATTGGACTGGTTTTGAGGATGAAACAGTGCATAATAATTAGTGTGGGAGTGCTCAATTTGAAAAATGGCCACAAAATAAACAGAGGAAAGGTCAGAGCCAAAATGGGTTTTCACAAATGACCATTATCTAAAAAATTTTATCTTGGATACATATGGAGAAGTAATGCACTGGTCGACTTTATCTACTATTGACATAAAAAGAGTAATGTTAGTCACATCCTCTTTCCTCACTAAACTATATAACAATAACATAATTTTAATGTCAAACACCCATAATGGGTACTTGCACTTGGATGACATGGAAAAAGATATATTTTGTGCATCTTGATTAGGTCTACAGGTTATTGAATTAAAAATGGAGAATGGGCCATCTTGTTGGAGATCTGGAAATAAAAGAACTGGAAGATCAGAGACAATGGGGACCAAGGAAATGCATGTAAATTGACATACAGGAATGGACACAAAGTAGGAAGATTTTTATAGCAAACCGTGGGAGAGGTACTGAACAACAAAATACATAAAATGCTTTGGCCAATTGATAATCATCAGCCCTTATTATTGGTCACCCTAGAATTGGCACAATGAGCTTATGAACAGAGTGGCCATGAGGGCAGGGATAGGAAATCCATCTGAGCCTAACAATATTGACTCAGTTACCAAGGCTGATTTAGCCACAGTTGCCTCTGAATGTCCAGCTTGTCAGCAACAGAGAGCAATGATGATCCCTGCACATGGCACTGTTCTTCAAGGAAACCAACTAACCACTTGGTATCAAGTTGAATGGACCAAGCCCCTTTTACTCTGGGAGGAACGGTGATTAATTGTCATGGGCATAGACATTTTTTGAGTATGAGTCTACCTTTTCTAACTTCAGAACCTCAGCAAGCACCGCTGTCTGGGAACTTACAGAATACCTCATCCACAGCCATAGAGTCCCAAATAACTTAACTTCCAATCAGGAGACCCAGTTCATAGTGAAAGAGGTCTGGGAGTGGGCTCATGAACATGGGATCTACTGGTCATATCACATATACACCATTAAGAAGCAGGCAACCTCATAGAGTACTGAAAGTACTTCTAAAGCAGAGCTGAGTTAAAGCTTGGAAAAAAAACTCTGGAAGGATGTTGTACATGTATTAAATAAGATACTTCTATATGACACTGGGTCCTTTATAGGAAGAATGTATGGGTCCTGGAACCAAGGAGTGGGAGCAGGATGGACTCATTTTCTATCAATTTCAATGACCCAGTGAGGAATTTTGTGCTGTACCTGCAACTCCAGTCTCTTCAAATTTAGTAGTCCTGGTCCAGGGAACATGGCGAGGATCCCATTAAAATAAAAGCTACAGGTGCCACAGGGGACTTGGAACTCTTTGTGTGCAAAAATCAACAGAAAACAAGAGAAGTCATGATAGTGGGAGGAAGGAATATGTGTGAAACCCACCAATCTATCTGGGTGGCTTTTGGGACTTCCTTGCCTCATTGTAACTATGACTGAATGAGAGGTATGACTACCAAGGACTTGGAACTCTAAGCAATGAGGGTTCGGACCACTCCACTGGGCGAGCCACCAAGGCTTACTAAGGTGATAGCTGAGAGTGAGGAAAATTTAGAATAGACAGTGGAAGAAGAGGAGGATGAGTGCTAGCTGTGGCACCCAGACCAACTATAGTTACAGTGGCTATAGTTCCCATTATCCTTCTTCTTCCAGCATTCCCCTTAGGAAGAGTGGACCATGGGAAGCATGGAGAAGCTGCTTTCTGATCCTGCCTTGAGAAGGAGATCTGTGTGGTGCAAAGAGTGGAATGTAGCAGTCATGAAAATGCACCATTCAGATCTCCTACACGGAGAGCATAATTGACTAATTGTCCAACCTGCTGTTGTGCTAAATCCACCACCATGTTCGCACCAAGGCTACGCTTCCCATGGGCTGTTCCTAGCCAATGACTGAGCATGGAGGGGTACTGGGGCACTAAGGAAGCATATGATACTTCTTTAACAGGTGACTTTTGTTAGATAACTTCTCACGAGCTTTTCTGAAACAGTCTCAAAAGGCTTTCTATCCAATCTTGTTTCCTTCTGTCTCTTTCCACAGATGTCAGATCTGCATTGCATTGTGAATACTCTGGCTCTTTCCACCTGTTCTGATTACCTCCCCTAATAAATTTCCTGATCATTTAATCCTGCCTTGGAGTCTACTTCTCAGGTAACACAAAATCTCAGAATTTCTTTGTCATTAATATTTTTTTCATCAGGAAAAAAGAAACAAATTTCAGATTTGCAATTAATGTTAAATAGTAAATAATATAACTAAAAATAAATAGATTTTTTTCTTTTTACCATGGAAAAGCAATCATCATCCAAATTTTCTTCTGGCTTTGATTCAACATGCAATAGGAAAGTTTCTTTCTAGAACATAGAAATAAGGAACAGCTTTTGTCAAATTATCTGGATAATTACTTAATATTCAAATTGACTTCATCATTGTTAAGCACAGGCTCATTTGTAGGACTATAAGTATTTTAGTTCATGTTTCCATTTACCCATTTGACCTCTCTGATAGGATCTGAGTATATTTATAGGAGAGACTTTCCATGGTTAATAGTTGAGTAAATTCTGATAGTAATACTAATAATGACTAATTGTCCGCTATTGTCTATTAATCCTTCTTTTAATGATGACCCTGGTTTTTAGCTCGGTACATGGTTGTTCTGAATATATTTGGCTTCCTTTGCAGATTGGCATATCCAAAATGCCAATTTCTGATCAAAAAGCTGGAAGTAGATATATGTGAAAATTCTGGATACTGCCCGAAAGGAATAGGTGTTCTTATCACTGGCCCTTACTGCTGACTTGAATGCAGATATGATGACAGGATCTCAAGAAACTGTATTAGACTATGATGGAAAAGCCACATTCTGAGTAAGCACAGCAACAAGAAAGACAGAGGCTACATCACTGATGACCTAATGAGGGCAC
Source organism: Equus quagga (assembly GCF_021613505.1). NCBI lineage: Eukaryota > Metazoa > Chordata > Mammalia > Perissodactyla > Equidae > Equus > Equus quagga. Next base: position 47,918,423 of record NC_060276.1, read on the forward strand.
ATCACTTGCCCAGCGCTCCTACCTCTAGACTTCTTTATGTGAGAGAAAACTAAACTTTCAACATGTTGTCATTCTCACAAAAATCCAAGGCAAACTAAAATTGATCAACACATTCTTTTCTGTATGCCAGTCAGCTTTTTAAGTGTCTTTAAACACATTATCTCCTTTAACTCTCAAAACAATTATTTTAGCTGAGTATTAATACTAACTCCATTTTACATATGAAGAAATTGAGACAAAGTTAATGGAATTGCTCACAACAACACAGTTGATAATTGGATATGACAGAGTTCAAATGCAGACAAGACAAACCAAATGCTAACCTTTATACTCTGTTAATACAATTATGGGGGAACTAACTGTAAGCATAATCACTAAATCTCTTAGTAATTCAGTCAAGTTTCACAATATTTACACTCTTCAGTGGATTGTATAGATTGATGCAGGAAACTTTGAAAGGCTTTTATTTCCACTTGCTTTGAGCCTAACCAAGGGAGCCAGTAGTTGAGTTCCTAGGAAAATTATGCTTACCCAACTAAATGTGAAGGTACTTTGCAGGAAAATTGACCAATACTTTTTTGTCAGCACCAATTACATGCTTAGCTAAGAATTCTGTATTATTTAAATGCACTTCTATAACATTTGCTTGATTATTTTTCCTACGTATTACTCAACTCTTGGTCACAGAAATCCTGCTCAGTGGGCATTAGCAACTCCTTTATTGAAAATTTTTGTTTGTTAGTGCAAGCAGTATACATATTGACTGTTAAAGTGAGTAAAGAGGTAAAGATAACATGACAATGAAGGAAAATAAAAAAGACTCACTCAAATTCCATCTTTGCCTCTTACTACTTGTGTGACCTCAGCCTCAAATTCATCATTTTTAAAGGGGGTTTGTATTAATTTTCTGTGTTCTGTGATAAAAAATTATCACAGAGGAGGCAGGACCAAGATGGCAGAGTGAGTGGTCTTCTTTGTCTCTCCTCCGTCGAATCCACAACTAATTGGACATTCACCGATTAACAAAGGATATCCAGATAGCATCTCAAGATGCCTAAGAGTCTCGTGCTACTACACATCAGAAGGCGGACAGACTTCCCCCCAGGAGGAGGTGGAAATAGGTGAAAACTCTCCGACGCCCAACCCCCGACCTCCGACCCCCAGACAGCCTAGTTCCTGCCTGAGGCTCTCTTCCAGTGGACTCCCCCCTAGCATCACCACACGTCAAGGGTGGGAGTATGCACTCACCAGGGGAGCAATGGTGGAAACAGGTGACAATAGCCCTACCCAAGCCCCCTGCAATTACACCTAAGGCCGGGGGAATCCCCAGGGTGCCGCACCTACCGGCAGGGAAGGCTTCTGTTCACCATTGGCAGGGAGGCCCTGCCAAGAATCCAGAACAAAGAGAAGCTCCTGGCAGGCCTAGGATGGCAACAGACTGCAAGCTGAGGCTGGGCTCACAGTCTCTGGTGCACTGGTCGGTGCAGGGGGGTCCCAGACTTCCCGTAGACGTGCTTGGGGACATGGTTGGAGCTCCAGTACTGGGCTCTGCGGCGTGGGGGAGGGCTCCAGGGTCCTGCACCTCCCTGGCAGGGAAGGCCTCTGCTCGCCATTAGCAGGGAGGCCACGCCCAGAATCCAGGACAAAGGGAAGCTCCCGGTGGGTGGATTCCATGGCACGGCACCAGACCGTATTCTGCCGCTGGGCTCACGGTCTCCAGCGCACAAGTCAGTGCAGAGGGTGCCCAGACTTCCCATGGACGTGCTTGGGGACTGGGTGGAGCTCCAACACCTGGCTCTGTGGCCCAGGGGGACACTCCATGGTCCCGCACCCCCCCAGCAGGGAAGTCCTCTGCTTGCCATTGGCAGGGAGGCGCTGCCCAGCATTCGGAACATCAGGAAGCTCCCTAGAGCAGAATTCCCCACAAGGCAGCAGCTTACAAGCCACCACCAGGCCCACGGATTCTGGCCATGTCCCAGACGAGGCAAGGGGCTCCCAGAGATCCCATCAGAATGGAGTGGGGCAGAGTGGAGCCCCAGTGAAATGGCTATGTAGCCCAGGGGGAAACTCCAGGGTACTACAGCAGCCTCAGTGAAAGCCTCTGCACAGCACTAGTGGAGAGGTCCCACCTGGCAATAGCAAGGCGGGAAGGCCCTAGGGCAAAAGAAGCACAGCTAGGTGAGCTAACGACAGACTGCAGAAGATACCCATAGCTCTGCTGGGACCTATACTGGACAAGTGTGATCTTGTGGGCTCTGTTAGGGACAAAGCGGCGATTATAGGTGATCCTACTCCTGAGTGATGGGGAAGCCCATAACACCGCTGCAGACCACAAGCAGAGAGCGCTAAGTGGGCTTCAGCAGTAGGCACCAGCAGCCTGAGGCCCCCTTGTGATTGCCCCACAACCGACGAGGGACCCCACAGGACCACTGTGACTACGAGGAGGGGTCCAGGTCCAGTCAGCAACAGCTGACAGGTTTCCTGGTTGGTGCAGTCTAAACAGCTGCCCCCCCTGACACCAGTCGCAACAAGTGGAAGCAGCGACTAAACTCTATCTCTATGCGGAGGCACAAATCCACGCCATGAAGCAGTATGAAAAAATATATTAAATCTCCAGAACAGAAGGAAAATGATAAGCACCCAGAAAACAATCCCAAAGACATTGAAATCTGTAACCTAAATGACGATGATTTCAAAACTGCCATTATGATAAAACTCAACAAGTTAAAAGAGAATTCAGATAGGCAACTCAATGAGTTCAGGAGCTATGTCACTAAACAGCTTGACACTATAAAGAAGAACCAATTAGAAATACTGGAGATGAAGAACACAATGGAGGAGATTAAGAAAAATCTGGACTCTCTGAACAGTAGGGTCAATAATATGTGGGACAGAATTAGCAATTTGGAGGATAGGAATATAGAAATGCTGCAGACAGAGGAGGAGAGAGAACTAAGACTAAAAAGAAATGAAGAAACTCTCCAAGAATTATCCGACTCAATTAGGAGATGCAACATAAGGATTATAGGTATACCAGAGGGAGAAGAGAAGGAGAAGGGGGCAGAAGGCCTTTTCAAAGAAATAATAGCTGAGAACTTTCCAAACTTGGGAAGAGAGATGGAACTTCGTGTCACAGAAGCCAATAGATCTCCAAACTTTATTAATGTAAGAACACCAACCCCAAGGCATATAGTAGTGAAACTAGCAAAAGTCAACGACAAAGAGAAAATACTAAGGGCAGCCAGGCAGAAGAAAATAACTTACAAAGGAAACCCCATAAAGCTATCAGCAGATTTCTCAGGAGAGACCTTACAGGCTAGAAGAGATTGGAATGAAATATTCAAAACTCTGAAGGACAAAAATCTGCAGCCAAGAATACTCTACCCAGTGAAAATCTCCTTCAAATATGATGGAGAAATAAAAACTATCCCAGATGAACAAAAGTTAAGGGAGTTCATCACCACAAAACCTCCTCTTCAAGAAATGCTCAGGAAGAACCTCATTCCTGAAAAATCAAAAAAAGGAAAGGGGTTACAAAATCCAGAACAAAGGAGATAAGCAGAAGGACCATAACACAAAGTAACAGCTCTCCAACAGGACAAAATGCAAAAGAACCAGAAAACAAGTGATAAAATGCCAACAGTAGGCCTCCACATTTCAATAATCACTCTAAACATGAATGGATTGAACTCTCCAATCAAAAGGCACAGAGTGGCAGGATGGATAAAACAACAAGATCCAACAATATGCTGCCTCCAGGAAACACACCTCAGCTCCAAAGACAAACACAGACTCAGAGTGAAGGGATGGAAGACAATACTCCAAGTTAATAATGAACAAAAAAAAGCAGGTGTTGCCATACTTATATCAGACAAAGTAGACTTCAAAGCAAAACAGATAAAGAAAGACAAAGAGGGGCAGTATATAATGATAAAAGGGACGCTCCACCAAGATGAGATAACACTCATAAATATATACGCAGCTAACACAGGAGCACCAAAATTCGTAAAGAAACTATTAACAAAACTAAAAGGAGACATCAACAGCAATACAATAATAGTAGGGGACCTCAACACCTCATTAACACCAGTGGACAGATCATCCAGACAGAAAATCAACAAGGAAATTATAGAATTAAATGAAAAATTAGATCAGATGGACCTAATAGATATTTATAGGACACTTCATCCAGAAACAGCAGGTTACACATTCTTCTCAAGCGCTCATGGAACATTCTCAAGGATAGACCATATCTTGGGAAACAAAGCAAGCATCAATAAGTTCAAGAGGGTTGAAATAATATCAAGCATCTTTTCTGATCATAATGCTATGAAACTAGAAATCAACTACAAGAATAAAGCTGGGAAAGGGCCAAAAATGTGGAGACTAAACAACATGCTACTGAACAAACAATGGATTATTGAAGAAATTAAAGAAGAAATCAAACTTTATCTGGAGACCAATGAAAATGAAAACACACTGTACCAAATGATTTGGGACACAACACAGGCAGTCCTAAGAGGGAAATTCATTGCAATATAGGCTCACCTCAATAAGCAAGAAAAATCTTACATAAACAACCTCAAGTGACACCTAATGGAATTAGAAAAAGAAGATCAAACATAGCCCAAAGTCAGTAGAAGGAGGGAAATAATAAAAATTAGAGCAGAAATAAATGATACTGAAAGAAAATAGACAGTAGAAAGGATCAATGAAACAAAGAGTTGGTTCTTTGAAAAAATTAACAAAATTGACAAACCCTTAGACAGACTCACTAAAAACAAAAAAGAGACTAGTCTCAAATAAATAAAATTAGAAATGAGAAAGGAGAAATCACAACAGATACCAAAGAAATACAAAGGATCATAAGAGAATACTATGAAAAACTATATGCCAACAAATTGAACAACCTGGAAGAAATGGATAAATTCCTAGACTCATACAACCTACCCAAACTGAATCAGGAAGAAATAGAGAATCTGAATAGATCAATCACAAGTAAAGAAATAGAAACGGTAATCAAAAACCTCCCCAAAAATAAGAGTCCAGGACCAGACGGCTTCTCTGGAGAATTCTACCAAACATTCAAAGTAATACCTATCCTTCTCAAACTGTTCCAGAAAATAGAGGAAGATGGAGCACTCCCTAATACATTCTATGAAGCCAACATCACCCTGATCCCCAAACCTGACAAGGACAACACGAAGAAGGAAAACTACAGGCCAATATCACTGATGAACATAGATGCAAAAATCCTCAACAAAATTTTGGCAAACCGAATACAGCAATATATAAAAAAGATTATACACCATGATCAAGTGGGATTTATGCGAGGGACACAGGGATGGTTCAACATCCGCAAGTCAATCAACGTGATTCACCACATTAACAAAACGACAAACAAAAACCACATGATCATCTCAATAGATGCAGAGAAATCATTCGACAACATCCAACTTCCATTTATGATAAAAACCCTCAATAAAATAGGTATAGAAGGACAGTAACTCAACATAATAAAGGCCATCTGTGACAAACCCACACTTATTCAACACTCTTATTCAACATAGTACTGGAGGTTTTGGCCAGAGCAATTCGGCAGGAAAAAAAAATAAAAGGAATCCAAATAGGCAACGAAGAAGTAAAACTCTTTCTGTTTCCAGACGACATGATCTTATATATAGAAAACCCTAAAGAATCCATACAAAAACTATTAGAAACAATCAAAAACTACAGCAAAGTTGCAGGGTATAAAATCAACATACATAAATCAGTAGCATTTCCATATGCTAACAATGAACGAACAGAAAAAGACCTCAAGAACTCAATCCTTTTCACTATTGCAACAAAAAGAATAAAATACTTTGGGATAAATTTAACCAAGGAAGTGAAAGATCTATACAACGAAAACTACAAGACCTTCTTGAAAGGAATCGACGATGACATAAAGAGATGGAAAGACATTCCATGCACATGAATTGGAAGAATAAACATAGTTAAATTGTCCATACTACCTAAAGCAATCTACAGATTCAACACTATCCCAATCAGAATTCCAATGTCATTCTTTACAGAAATTGAACATAGAATCCTAAAATTCATATGGGGCAACAAAAGACCCCAAATTGCTAAAGCAATCCTGAGAAAGAAGAACAAAGCTGGAGGCATCACAATCCCTGACTTCAAAACATACTACAAAGCTACAGTAATCAAAACAGCATGGTACTGGTACAAAAACAGATGCACAGATCAATGGAACAGAATTGAAAGCCCAGAAATAAAACCACATAGCTATGGACAGCTAATCTTTGACAAAGGAGCAGAGGGCCTACAATTGAGGAAAGAAAGTCTCTCCAACAAATGGTCCTGGGAAAAGTGGACAGCCACATGTAAAAGAATGAAAATCAACCATTCTTTTTCACCATTTACTAAAATAAACTCAAAATGGATCAAAGACCTAAAGATTAGGCCTGAAACAATAAGTCTTCTAAAAGAGAATATCGGCAGTACACTCTTTGACATCAGCTTCAAAAGAATCTTTTTGGACACTATAACTCCTCAGTTGAGGGAAACAATAGAAAGAATAAACAAATGGGACTTCATCAGACTAAAGAGCTTCTTCAAGTCAAGAGAAAACTGGATTGAAACAAAAAAACAGCCCATTAATTGGGAAAAAATATTCACAAGTTATTTATCCGACAAAGGGTTAATCTCCATAATATACAAAGAACTCACACAACTCAACAATAAAAAATCAAACAAACCAATTACAAAGTGGGCAGGGGACATGAACAGACATTTCTCCAAAGAAGATATACGGATGGCCAATAGACACATGAAAAGCTGTTCATCATCACTAATCATCAGGGAAATGCAAATCAAAACTACACTAAGATATCACCTCACACCTGTTAGAATGGCAAAAATATCCAAAACCAAGAGTGACAAATGTTGGAGAGGCTGTGGAGAAAAGGGAACCCTCATACACTATTGGTGGGAATGCAAACTGGTGCAGCCTCTATGGAAAACAGTATGGAGATTCCTCAAAAAGTTAATAATAGAAATACCTTATGACCCAGCCATCCCACTACTGGGTATCTACCCTAAGAACCTGAAATCAGCAATTCCAAAATTTCCATGCACCCCTATGTTCATTGCAGCATTATTCACAATAGCCAAGTCATGGAACCAACCTAAGTGCCCAGCAACTGATGATTGGATAAAGAAGATGTGGTATATATATATACATATATATATATATATACATACAGTGGAATACTACTCAGCCATAAAAAAGGACAAACTCGTCTCATTCACAACAACATGGATAGACCTTGAGAGTATTATGTTGAGTGAAATAAGCCAGACAGAGAAAGACGAACTGTGGATGACTCCACTCATAGGTGGTAGTTAACATATGGACAAAGAGAACTGATTGGTGGTTGCCAGGGGAAAGGGGGGTGGGGGGAGGGCACTAGGGGCAAAGTGGTGTAGCTACAACATGACTAATAATAATGTGTAACTGTAATTTCACAAGGATGTTAACTGTCATAACCTTAATAAAAAAAATGGTTTAGAATATCAGACATACGTTATCTTATAGTTCTGTAGGTCAGAAGTCTGGGCCTAGTGTAGCTGGGTTTGAAGCTCAAGGTCACACAAGGCTGAAAGTAATCAAGGAGTAGAATGATATATGTTCTAATCTGTAATTCATGGGTCTCTTCCAAGCTTATGTGTATTGTTGGCACAATTCATTTCCTTGAGGTTGTAAAACAGAAGTCACTGTTTCTTGTAAATTCTCAACAGGAAATCACTCTCAAATCACAGCAGTTTCTCTCTACTCCTTGCCATGAAGTCCTATCACAATATGGCAGTTTGCTTCTTCAAAGTCAATAGAAGAGCATCTCTCTGCACTCATGATCTTCTGTTAAGGGTTATCTTGATTTGGGGAGGCCCAATAAGGTAATTTCCCTTTTGATTAGCTCACAGTCAACTGATTAGTAGCTTAACAATGAGAACAATATCCTCTTATATTTATATAACCCATCCACACTCAAGGAGTTGGAATTATACAGAATATGTAAAACAGTAGATGGAATTTTATGGGTCATTTTAGAATTTTCTTTATTGCAGGAATAAAATACCAACATAATATTACCTGATAAATTGTTTAAGGAATACAAGAATGATATTCAAAATACATTTGGCGAAGCAAAAGCACCAACCAATTACAATGAGTACAGCACAGGAACCAACCCGTCAGAATAGATGCCAACCACAACCAACCAATATGGGTAATACCAGCACATACCAGTGGTATAACAGCCTTGAATGAATGTAAAGTGATTAATAGACTACTTGGCTCTTGCAAATTGAAAAATAAATGGAAAGGATAATCACTATTTTGTCAAGTTTACTCCATGTCTTTTGAAAATATCCTTCCAAATCATTGCTTTTATTTGAATGGATTTTATTTCTATGGATGAACCAGAACCTAAAATGGTTTACTCATCTTGTAGCTTTTGTAATTTTTAATTAAGTGGTGAAAACAAATGCCAAAACATTTTTTAGTAAAATTTAAAATTCTGACTACAACATGTGTTTGGCATTTGCAATAAAATTTGTAAGAGATGCTTATATTCTAAGAAATAAAATTTTACTGAGGAACAAACTTCAATTTCATACACTTTAATAATGGTAACCAAGGCAAGAGGAAATCACTGAGTTAAAGGGTGAGTCATACCACATAACATTCCTACTCAGCATACATTTGCTTTTATTTACTTATTGTCTATATCCATTTGTAAAATAGACTATATTTTTTGAGTAGTTTTAGATTGACAGCAAAATTGAATGGAAGCTACACAGATTTTCCCTATACCTCATGCACCCACACATGAATAGCCCCTCTTGTTATCAAAATCTCATACCAGAGTGGTATGTTTGTTAAAATTGATGAACCTACACTGGCACATCATTATCAGCCAAAGTATATAGTTTACATTAGGGTTCACTCTTGGTGTTCTACCTTCAGTGGATCTGGACAAATGTATACTGACACGTGTCCACCTTTATAGGGTCATGCAGAGTAGGTTTGCTGCCCTAAAAATCCAGTGCTCCACCTATTCACCTCTCCCCACCCACCATGGTTATCACTAATCTTTTTAAGTCTCCATAGTATTGTCTTTTCCAGAATATCATGTAATTGAGATCATACAGTATGCAACCTTTTCAGATTGGTTTCTTTCACTTGGTAATATGAATTTAAGTTTCCTCCATATCTTTTCATAGCTTGATAACTCATTTCTTCCTAGAAATGAATAATATTTGATTGTCTGGATATAGTACAGTTTATCCATTCACCTACGGAAGGTCATCTTGATTGCTTCCAACTTTGGGCAATTATGAATAAAACTGCTATAAACATGTATCTGCAAGTTTCTGTGTAGACATAAGTTTTCAACTTCTTTGGCTAAATACCAAGGAGCATGATTGCTGGATTGTATAGTAATAGTATGTTTAGTTTTACAAGAAAATGCCAAACTATCCTGAAAAGTAGCTGTACCATTTGAAATCTCCAGCATCAATGAATGACAGTTCCTGTTGCTCCACATCTTTTATTCACTAAAATATATTTGGCATATAACATTGTATAAATTTAAGGTGTACAACATATTAAATTGATACATTTATATATGGTGATATAATTGCTATTGTAGCAATAGTTAGCATTTCTATCATGTTACATAATTATAATTTATTTTTAGTGGTTAGAATAATTGAGTTCTAGTTTCTTAGAAAGTTTGATAATTTTAACACAATATTGTTGTCTCTATTCACTATGCTGTACCTTAGACGTCTAGGGCTTATTTACTACTCGTTGCAGTTTTGTATCTTAAACAACATCTGTGCCATCCCTCCACCTCCAATCCCATGATGACAACCCATTTTCTCTCTGATTTTACAAGTTCCGTAATTTTAGATTCCACATATAGTGATATTAGTACTTGTCTTTATCTGATGTATCTCACGTATCATGATGTGCTCAAGGTTCAACCATGTTGTCACAAACAACAGAATGTTCTTGTGCATGGCTGAACAATATTCCATTGTATATATACCACTTTTTTTTTTCAGGTATGAGGGCCTTCTTGAGGATTTCTTATAGGGAGGGTCTTGTGGCTCAGAAGTCCCTTAGCTTCTGTTTGTCTGGGAAAGTTTTAATTTCTTCCTCATATCTGAAGGATATTTTTGCTGGTTAGAGTATTCTTGGCTGAAGATTTTTATCTTTCAAAGATTTGAATATGTCATTCCATTCTTTCCTAGCTTGTAAGGTTTCTGCAGAGGAATTTGCTGAAAGTCTGATAGGAGTTCCTTTGTAGGTTATTTTCTTCTGCCTTGCTGCCCTGAGTATTCTTTCTTTGTCATTCATTTTTGCCAGTTTTACTACTATATGCCTTGCAGAAGGTCTTTTTGCATTGAGAAATTGAGGAGATCTGGAAGCCTCTTCCACACAGATTTCCCTCTCTTTCCCCAGGTTTGGGAAGTTCTCTGTTATTATTTCTTTGAATATGCTTTCTGCTCCATTCTCCTTCTTTTCTCCTTCTGGAATACCTGTAATTCTTATGTTTCATTTCCTCATTGAGTTGGATATTTCTTGGAGACTTTCTTCATTTCTTTTTAGTCTTAGTTCTCTCTCCTTCTCTGTCTGGAGCATTTCAACATGTCTATCTTTGAATATGCTGATACACTCCTCTATGATGTCCATTCAAGCATTCAGGGAATGTGTATTTTATTTTATCTCTTCTATTGTGTCTTTCATCTCTAATATTTCTGATTGATTCTTCTTTATAGTTTCAATCTCTTTTTTGAAGTAGCTCCTGAACTCGTTGAATTTTTTCTCTTCATTCTCTTTTACCTTGTTGAGTTTTTTGATGCTAGCTATTTTGAATTCATTGTCATTTAGATTACATATTTCTGTGTTCTCATGATTGAGTTCTGGGTGCTGGTTGTTTTCTCTCTGGTCTGGAGATTTGATGTAGTATCTGATGTTGGAAGGTCAGGTCTTAGACATTCTGATATTATTGGGTTGAAGTTACTGCCTATCGCCACTGGGTGGGGGTCAAGAACCACATAGTCTGAGCCCTCTACCTTAAGCCAAGATCCCAGGTGGTGGAACAGTGCCGAGTGGGGCGGGTGGGGGGAGGGGTGCTTTCTCCTGCATGCACTCCAGGCTTTCTTGATCAGCTCTCACTATCTGTTCTCCTGGGGTATGGCTTGATGAGATCTCCCCCCACTAAAGATTTCACCACATTAGAGGGCTTCCCTCTAGGCTGCAAGGGCCGTAGGGAGTACTTGGTGGTCCCACAAATGAGTGACCCCTCTTCTGCTCCTTCCCTAGTGGATCCTCCCACAGTTACCATCAAAGTCTTTAGGGGAGGGAGAGAAGTTCTCTCTTTCCCTGTTCCAGCTCCTCCAAGAAGGGCTCCAGCCTCTCCACCCTCTGTCATGTGGCTGCAGTTCTCTCCCAAGTTTTCGTGATGTTAGGATGTTTTCTGTTGGAGTACGGTTGCCCCTTTTTGTTGTATGTTGGGGGGGGAGAGTCTCGGGCAAGTTCACTCCACCATGATGCTGATGTCACCTCCTACCATATCTTTATTCATCCATTGATGGGCATTCAGGTTGTTTCCATATATTGGCTATTGTGAATAATGCTGCAATAAACATGGAAGGGCAGATACATCTTCAATATCCTATTTTCATTTCCTTTGGGTATAGACCCAGAATTGGAATTGCTGGATCATATGCTAGATCTATTTTAAAGTTTTTGAGAAACATCCATATTGTTTTCCATAGTGGCTGAATCAATTTACATTCTGATCAAGAGTGCAAAAGTGTTCCCTATTCTCCATGTCCTTGCCAACACTTGTTATCTCTGGTTTTCTTGATGATAGCCGTTTAACAGATGTGAAGTGATATCTGATTGTGGTTTTGATTTGTATTTCCGTGATGATTTGTGATGGTGAATATCTTCTCACGTACCTATTGGTCATTTAGGTGTCTTCTCTGGAAAAGTGTCTATTTAGTCCCTCTGTCCATTTTTACTCCAATGTTTGTGTTTCTTTTTTTATTATTGAGTTTTATGAGTTCTTTGTATATTTTAGATATTTGTCCCTTATCCAATATATAATTTGACAATATTTTCTCCCATTCCATAGGTTGCCTTTACTTTGCTGATTGGTTCTTTTGCTGTGCAGAAAATTTTAAGTTTGTTGTAGTCCCATTTGTTGATTTTTGCTTTTGTTGTTTGTACTTTTGGTGTAATATCCAAAAATCATCACTAAGACCAATATTGAGGAGCTTCTTCGTACATTTTCTTCTGGGAGTTTCATGGTATCAGGACTTATGTTTAAGTCTTTGATCGATCTCAAGTTACTTTTCATGGTGTAAGAAAGAGGGTCAATTTTAATTTTCAGCATGTGTTTATCCAGTTTTCCCAACACCATTTGTTGAAGAAACTGTCCTTTCCCCATTTGGTTTTTGTGGCTCCCTCGTTGAATATTAGTTGACCATATATGCAGGAGTTTAATTCTGGGCTCTCTGTTCTGTTCCATTGGTCTATGTATCCATTTTTGTGCTGGTATCATACTGTTTTTTATTACATTAGCTTTGTAGCAAAGTTTGAAATCAGGAAGTGTGATGCCTCCAGCTTTGTCCTTCTTTCTCAGGATTACTTTGGCTATTTGTTTTTTTGTGTGTGGTTTTCTACAAATTGTAGGATTGCTTTCTATTTCTGTAAAAAATGCCATTGGAATTTTGATGGGTATTATGTTGAACATATAGATGGCTTTGGGTAGTATGGACATTTTACAAATATCAAGCCTTCTGATCCATGAACATGGGATGTCTTTCTATTTGTTTGGGTCTTCTTGGATTTCTTTCAGCAAAGTATTGTAATTTTTGTTTTACAGATCTTTCTCTTGGTTAGATTTGTTACTAGGTATTTTATTGTTTTTGATGCTGTTGTGAGTGGGGTAGGTTTCTTTATTTCTTTGTCAGATGTTTCATTATTAGTGTATGAAAATGTAACTGACTTCTGTACATTGACATGTGTTCTGAACTTAACTAAATTCTTTGATTAGTTCCAACAATTTTTTATTCGAGTATTTGGAATTTTCTATATATGAAATCATATCATTTGCAAATGGTGACAATTTTACTTCTTTCTTTCTGATTTGTATCCCTTTTATTTCTTTGTCGTGCCTGACTGCTCTAGCTACAACTTACAGTACTATATTGAGTAAGAGTAATGAGAGTCTGCCTCCTTGTGCAGTTCCTGATATTAGAGGAAAAGCTTTCACTTTTTCTCCATTGAGTATAATGTTGACTGTGGGTTTGTTGAATATGGTCTTTGTTATGGTGAGGTTTATTCCTTCCATATCCAATCTGTTAAAATGTTTCTATCATGGAAGGATGTTTTATTTTGTCAAATTTTTTTTGGCATCTGTTAAGATGATCATGTCATTTTATGTTTTATCTTATAAATGTGATATATTACATTTTTTTATTTGCTTGTGTTGAACTATCCTTGTATTCCAGGGATAACTCCCACTTGGTCATGGTGCATAATCCTTTTAATGTGTTTTTGGATTCAGTTTGCTGATATTTCACTGAGAATTTTTCCATCTAAATTCATCATGGATATTGGTCTGTATGTTTCTTTTCTTCTAGTGTCATTATCTGTCTTTGGTATCAGATTAATACTGGTCTTGAAGAATGAGTTTGGAAGTGTTCCCTACTTCGACGTTTTGGAAGAATTTGAGAAAGATTGGAATTAAGTCTTCTTTAAATGTTTCATAGAATTTGTCAGTGATGCTGTATGGTCGTGGGCTTTTCTGTGTGGGCAGATTTTTGATTACTGATTCAATCTCTTTACTCATTATGGTCTGTTCAGATTTTCTATTTGTTCCTGATTCAGTCTTGGTAGATTGTTTCTAGAAATATATGAGTTTCTTCTAGGTTATCTAATTTGTTGGTATATAATTGTTCATAATAATCTCTTACAAAACCATGTATTTTTGTAGTATTAGTTGTAATGTCTCCTCTTACATTCTTTAGTTTTATTTATTTGAGACTTCTTTCTTTTTTTCTTAGTCCAGCTAAAGCTTTGTCAATTTTGTTTAATTTTTCAAAGACACCAGCTGTTAGTTTCGTTGATCCTTTCTATTGTGTGTCTGGTCTCTGTTTCATTTATTTCTTCTCTGATCCTTATTATTTCCTTCCTTCTGCTAAATTTGTCTTCATTTGTTCTTTTTCTAGTTCCTTGAGGTGTAAAGTTAGGTTGTTTGAGATCTTTCTAATATCTTAATATATGCATTCATTGCTGTACATTTTCCTCTTAGAACTGATTTTGCAACATCCCTTAGTATTTGATATGTTGTATTTCCATTTTAATTTGTTTCAAGGTAATTTTTTATTTCCCTTTTGATTTCTTCTCTTACCCAATGGTTGCTCAGAACTGTGTTGTTTAGCTTCCACATATTTGTATACTTTCCAGCTGTCATCTTATTGATTTCTAGTTGCATACCATTGTGGTCAGAAAAGATAGTTGGTAAAATTTTATTCTTCTTAATTTGTTAAGACTTGTTTTTTCTCCAATCACATGATCTATCCTGGGGACTGTTCAATGTACACTTGAGAAAAATGTGTATTCTGCTCCTATTGGATGAAGTGTTCTATATATATCTATAAAGTTCATTTGGCCTAAAGTATAGTCCAACTCCAATTATCCTTTTTGATTTTCGTCTGGAATATGCATCCATTGCTGACAGTGGAGTATCGAAGTCCCCTACTCTTATTATATTGTGGCCTATTTCTTTCTTCAGATATTTTAATATTTGCTTAATATATTAGGTGCTGTCATGTGGGGTGCACCTATATTTCTGATTGCTATATCTTCTTGATATATTGACCCCTTTATCATTATATAATGACCTTTTTTGTCTCTTGTTAACTTTTTTAGCTTGAAGTCTATTTTATCTATTATAAGTATAGCTATTCCTGCTTTCTTTTTAGTTTCCACTTACATGGAATATCTTCTTCTATTCCTTCACTTTGAACCTGTGTGTCTTTAGAGTTTAAATAAGTCTCCTGTAGGCAGCATATAGTTGGATCTTGCTTTTTTATCCATTCAGCTGCTCTGTGTCTTTTGATTGGTTAGTTCAATATATTTACATTTAGAGTGATTATTGATATATAAGTACTTACTACTGCTGTTTTATCTTTTACCTTCTGGTTATTTTGTCTCTCCATTGTTTCTTTTTCTTTCTGTTTCTGTCTACCTTTGTAAATTGGTGGTTTTCCATGGTGATTTACTCAGTCTCTCTTTTTTTTTATGTTTTGTACCTCTGCTCTAGATTTTTGCTTTGTAGTTACCATGAGGTTTACCTAAAACATCTTATAGATAAAATAGTCTTTTTTCTGTTGATAGCAGTTTACCTTCATTTGCCTATAAATGAATGCCCTGTTCTTCTCCCCTTTTTTATTTTTGATGTCACAATTTATCTTTTTATATGCTGTGAATTCACTAATTATAGTAACTATAGTTATTGTAATACTCTTTTCCTTTAACCTTTATACTGTAGTTAAGCGGTTAACACACATTCTAATACAGAGTTAGAGTTTTCTAATTTTGACTGTCTATTTTTCACCTTACCTTTACCAGTTTATTGTGTACTTTCATATGTTTCAAGGCTGCTAATTAGTGTCTTTTTATTTCAGCTTGAAGAAATCTTTTCAGCATTTCTTGTGAGGCAGATCTAATGATGATGAACTCATTCACCTTTTGTTTGTCTGGGAAAGTCTTTATTTTTCATATCCAAACGATAATTTTACCAGATATTGTATTGTTGGCTGGAAATTTTTATCTTGCAACACTTTGAATATGTCATTCCACTCTCCTGAACTGTAGAGTTTCTGCTGAGAAAACCAATGATAGCTTAGTTGGAATTCCTTTGTAGGTTAATTCTTTTTCTCCTGGTTGCATTTAAGATTAATTTTTATCATTGATTTTTGACTGTTTCATTATAATGTGTCTTGGAGAAGGTCTCTTTGCATTGAGATAATAGGATGTTCTATTAGCTTCATGAACTTCCATGTCCAATTCCTTCTTCAGCTTTGGGAAGTTCTCAGCTATTATTTCTTGAAATAAATCCTCTGACCCCTTCTCCCTCTCTTCTCCTTCTGACACACCTATTCTTATATTTGCCTTCCTGATTGAATCCAATACATCTCATAGTGTTTTGATATTATAGTAATGCTGGCCTCATAAAATAAGTTAGGAAGTCTCTCTGCTTCTATCTTCTGAAAGACATTGTAGAGAATTAGTACAATTGTTTCCTTAAATGTTTGGTGGAATTCACCAGTGAACTCATCTCAGCATAGTGCTTTCTTTTTTGAAAGGTTATTAGCTATTGGTTCCATTTTTAAAATAGATATAGGCTGATTCAGATTCTCTACTACTTCTTATGAGTTATGGCAGGTTCTATCTTTCAAGGAATTATTCTGTTTCCTCTAGGTTATCAAATGTGTGGACATAGAGTTGTTCATAGTATTATTTTATTATCCTTTTAATGTTCATTGGATCTGTAGTGATATCCTCTCTTTCATTTCAGATATTAGTAGTTTGTGTTCTCTTTTTATTTTTCTTAGTTAGCTTGGCTAGAGGCTTACTATTTTTTTTTTATCTTTTCAAAGAACCAGTTTTTGGTTTCATTTATTTTGTCTATTGACTTTTTCTTTTCAATTTCATTGATTTCAGCTCTAATTTTTATTATTTTTTTCCTTCTGCTTGCTTTGGATTTAATTATCTTTTTCAAATTTCGTAAGGTGAGAACTTAGATTACTGATTATCTTTCTTCTTTTCTTATATATGCATTAAATGCTATAAATTTCCTTCTAAGCACTGCTTTCACTGCATTCCACACATTCTGATACATTGTGTTTTTATTTTCACTTAGTTTAAAATATTTATATATTTCTCTTGAGATTTCTTCTTTGACCCCATGTGTTATTTAGGAGTGTGTTGTTTAAGATAAAACTATTTTGGGATTTTCCACCTATCTTTCTGCTATTTATTTCTAGTTTAATTTCATTGTTGTCTGAAAGATGGCATTTATGACCTTTATGTGTTTTAATTTGTTAAGGTGTGTTTTACGCCCCAGAATGTGATCTATCTTGAATCTTCCATGTGAGTTTGAGATAAATATATTCTGCTGTTACTGTAAAGTAATCCCTTGATCTCCATTATATCCAGTCGATTTACGATATTGTTGAGTTCAACTATGTCCTTACTGACTTTCTGCCTACTGGATCTGTCCATTTCTGATAGAAGGGTGTTGAGTCTCCAGAAATGATAGTGGATTAATCTATTACTCTTTGCAAATCTGTTAGTTTTTGCCTCATGTATTTTGATGTTCTGTCTTTAGGTACATACATATTAAGGAATGTGATATCTTCTTGGAGAGTTGACCCTTTTATCATTATGTATTCCACTTCTTTATCCTTGATAATTTTCCTTGCTTTGAAGTCTGCTGCATCTTAAATTAATATAGCTTACTCCAAATTTATTTTCATTGGTGTTAGTATGGCATATTTTTCTCTATTCATTTATTATTAACCTTTATATGTCTTTATATTTAAAGTGGTTTTCTTGTAGACAACATATCGTTGGATCTTGTTTTTTGATCCACTCTGAGAATCTCTGTGTTTTAATTGATACATTTAGACCATTGACATTCAAAGTGATTATTGATATGTTTATTTATATATATCATATTTGTTACTGTTTTCTATTTGATGACCTTATTCTTTGTTCTTATTTTTTTCTTCCACTTTGTTCTTTTATTTTGTGGTTTTAAATGAGCATTTCATCAGATTCTATTTTCTCTCCTCTCTTAGCATGTCATACATGCATTTTTAAAACTTTTTTTTAGTGGTTGTCCTGGAGTTTACAATATACACTTACAACAAATCCAAGTTCACTTTCAAATAACACTATTCTATTTCACGGCAAAATAATCCTAATTCCTCCCTCTTGTCCATTGTATCTTTGTGGCCATTCATTTTACCTATACATAAGCATTACATGTATACAAACATACATAATCAAATATATTGTTATTATTATTGTTTAAAATAAACTATTATCTTTCAGGTCAATTAAAATTTAAAAATATAAAATTTTTATTCTACTTTCACTTATTCCTTCTCAAGTGCTCCTTTTTTCTTTATGATTTTCTGACCTACACCATTTTCCTTCCATTTATGGAACCTCTTTTAAACATTTCTTGCAAGGCAAGTCTACTGGTAACAAATTCTCTCAATTTTTGTTTGTCTGAAAAAGTATTTATTTCTCCTTCTCTTTTGAAGCATAATTTCTCAAGGTACAGAATTCAAGTTTGGTGAGGATTTTTCTCTCAACACTTAATATTTCACTCCACCCTCTTCTTGTTTGCATGGTTTCTGTAGAGAAGACAGAAGCAATTCTTATCTTATCTTTGTTTCTCTCTATATAAAGTGATTTCCTTCCCTCTGGCTTCTTTCAGGATGTTTTCTTTATTTCTGGTTTTCTGTAATTTGAATATGATATATTTGGTGTATTCGGGGAGCAATTTTCCTGCTTGGTGTTCTCTGAGCTTCCTGGATCTTTGCTTTGGTGCCTGACATTATTTGGGGGGAAATTCTTAGTAATTATTTTTTTTAATATTTCTTAAGTTCAAGTCCAAGTGCTGATTTTGAAAAACAGCTGCAACCATTTTCCAGCCTCTCTTAGCTGTGATCAGAGAGTGGTCTTGCCAAACCAGGAAACCAGCAGGAGGAATGCTCATCCATGTCCCAGAAATAGGCCTACAGATCTCAGTCCCTGTTGTGAATCCTGAGACAACCCTGAGATTCAGTTATAGCCCTCTCAGCTGAAGTTTGGGCCAGTCTTGCCTGCTCAATAACCTGTTATGAGCCTTCCTAGGGACTTGGAGGGAGCCACACCATCAACACATGTGGTGACAGTCTTGTTGTCTGCAGACCCTGAAGTGCACCATTATCCCAGTCCCAGCCTACTGACCATGTTCCTGGAGGCAGTCTCATGCACCCAGGGACTGTACAGGATACACACCTTCCCAAGGCCCTAGTAATAGGACTTCTAGCTATGGAGCCCACTGCCAGCCTAGCAGGAGCCACATGACCTGGTTCTAACCCTACTTGACTACAATCCTGGAGACAATATCATCAGCTGAGAGACCTAACAAGAGAAGGTCTTTACCTGCTGAAACCAGTCTGTAAAGATAAGAAGAGGTATTTGCTCCTTTGAATGCACAGACACCAATGCAAACCTACAAGAATCATGAAGAATCAGGCAAACACAACACTATAAAAAGAAACTAATAAATCTCCAGCAGCCAACACCAAAGAAATGGAGATCTACAAATTGCTTGACAAATAATTTAAAATAATCATATTAAAGAATCTCGATGAGAGGCAAGAGAACACAGATAAGCAACTAAACAAAATCAAGAAAGCAATGCATGAATAAATTGAAAATTTTAATAAAGAAATAGAAACTCTATAAAAGAACTTAACTGTTTTGGAGATTTCTCTTGAAATATCAATTGTATCCAGTCTACTAATATGCCCAGCAGGCAGTCTTCATTTATCTTACAGTCTTTTTTGAATTTTAGTATTTCTTCTTGGTACTTTCTTAGAATTTCCATCTCTCTACCTACACTGCCCGTTTTCTCTTGCATGCAATATACTTTATCTATTAGAGCCCTTTGCATATTAATCATAGCTGTTTTAAATTCCTGGTCTGATGGTTCCAACATCCCTGCCGTATTTGAGTCTTTCACTGAATTTCATTTTCATTTGTTCAAGATATTTTCAATTCCTCTTGAAATTTCTTCTTTGACCCATGTGTTGTTTAGAAGTATTTATTTAATTTACAAGAATTTAGAAAGATATTCCTCCAGCCGTCTTTTTATTGTTGCTTTCTAGTTAAATTCTATTTAATTATAATTTTATTCTATATGCATTTTTATTGAGATATAATTGACATATAACAGTATATTACTTTTGATGTACAGCAAAATTGTTCTATATTTGTATATATTGTGAAATGGTCACCACAATAAGTCTAGCTAACATCCATCACCATACATAATTACAAAATTTATTTTCTTGTGATGAAAAGTTTTAAGATCGATTCTTTATGTATTTTAATGGTGTAAAATATATACGGTAGCGGTATTAGCAAACTTAGAAATTCACTAACATCTTAGGAATGTCAAGGGTCTTCTCTACATTCCAGCTATTCCATCACAATGCATTCAAAATTTTCCTTCAAGTTAATACTGATACTTCCGTATTCCATCTCAAACTTTAAAAAGCTGGAAAGAGTAATAAAGTATATTAATCATTCCTGTTGCTTTTTAAATTGAGTCCATATTTTCTCTTATAGTTAGTGTTCATTAGTCATGCTACAGTAACAAATAACTCATATTTACTGCTTAAAAGACAATAGTGTATCATTATTTTTAGCTTATATTAAACATTGGCTGCAAGAATGTATAACTTTCTTATAGAAAAGGAGAGTAAATATTTGGGGACAATTATACAATCTACTACCATTTATATTTGAGGAAACTGCACAATTATTTTTGGAGAATTAAACTTACAAAATAAAGCTTATTCTACCTTTATTCAAAATGAAATGCACCTATAAAAGAACTCATTCATTTTTGTTGATGGTTTCTTCAAAAAGAATTTAAGTCATATAATTCCAGAATATATTGGAAACTATCCTATAGAAGAATTGAGCATAAGAACTGGGAATATTACTCAAAAAATGATGCGATGCCAGCTTATCTACATTCACTGTGAACCTAATAATAGTATTTACGTTCCAGGTTATTTCCAAATTATTTCAGTTTTGCTTACCAAATAACCAAATTCCCAGTTCATTCAATATTTTGACTTCTCAGACTTTTATCCTCTTATTGCCTGAAGTCGGTCAAAGATGCTTCAAGAAGTATTTGTCACATGCTTCTCTTACCATGGAAATCTACCAGAAAATCCACTGCTAAGTTCTCATCCTCTTTTAAAATACCAGGTTCAAACTCAGTAGGGTCCAACGTTTTCCATCCTTCTGCTTTCCATGAGCTTTCCCATTTACACGACTTACATGTTGTCTGGCTTATTCAAATTAATGTAGAGATACATGTATCAATAATCACTTCAAATTCTAGGTTTGCTTTGTTTCATGATAGCCATACATGTGAAGCAACCTCCCTCTTGACATTTTCCAAGTTAAATCTCGCTACTTATTAAAAATTGTAATTAAATGTCATATTCAAAGTAATAAAAGCGCCTGAATGAGGAAACATGTCATTTATAATCATCTCTACCATACAATTTCTTTTTACATGTATCACATATGCCAGGTCTTCCAAAAAGTTCAAAAAGGTAAAGCAAAATTAACACAAATAGTCATAAAAAATTAAAAGAATTAGTTTTAACATTGTCATTAACACTGCCTCACAAAAAAAGGAAAGAAAATCATTGGGCACCTAATATGTCCCTGGAAACTTTGATAGAAACTAAAGGTATAAAGATGAATGTTGGCAAAGTCTTTTTTATTCAAGGAGATACACAGCTGAAAAAAAAAGTAATTCAAGTTGATAAATGTTCTTTTGAAAGCATGCACAAAATGCCATGAAAACATATAGGACTTGTGATTAATTCTGCCTGGGACACTGGGGAAAGTTTCACAGATGAGAGGACAACTTACTAATCAATTTTCTCTCCTGTGCTTCCTTTGTTTCCTATGCTTCTTGTGGTCTTACTGCCTATACAAACCACCCACACAAACCTGTGTTCTCTGCACCTACACTTCCCCATCTCAATCAACAGCTAGAAACCTTGGACTAATTCTTAATTCATTATTCTCCCTCAGTCCCAGATCCAACATTTCAGCAAGTTGTGCCATCTTTCTCTCAAATAAATTACCAATCCATCCACTGCTCTCCATATTTAT
Source organism: Equus quagga (assembly GCF_021613505.1). Taxonomy (NCBI): domain Eukaryota; kingdom Metazoa; phylum Chordata; class Mammalia; order Perissodactyla; family Equidae; genus Equus; species Equus quagga. The sequence goes on from NC_060276.1 coordinate 47,940,507, forward strand.
TACCACCAATCTATTCCAAGCACCATCATTTATCTTCTTAATTACTCTAAGAGCCTCCACATGGATTTTTCCACTTCCACTCTTGACCACCACCAATTCCCTGTCCACAAAGAAGCTATTAGTTATGACACAAAGTTGCTATAACAAAGAGACTCCAAAGTACTATGGATTGAACAAGGTACACCTGTATTTCTCTTTTATATAACAGTTCAGAGGTAAGTAGTTCAAGATGGTCACAGCAGCTCTGCCATCCTCAATATTTAGCTTCCATCTCTGGGTTTAAAACAGTGTCTCTAAGTTTTTATCATCTACTAGACATTGGGAAGAAAAAAAAAAGAACCCAGGACCATGAATGCCCAATCATTTTAAGGGGAATGACTAGAAGTGCTGTAGATTACTTCTTCTTCTGTTCCACGGGCCTGAACTTAGTCACATAGCCACATCTAGATGCAAGGGAATTTGGGACACAAAGGTTTTCATTAGTAGACTGTAGCCCAGTCAAAACTTTATTAGTATAGAAGAATAGAAGGATAGATATTGTGAGACAACTAACAATTCTATGCAGTGATCTTTTAAAAACATAAACAAAAATCACATCAAGTTATTTCCCTGCTTAAAACATTCTGTGGCTTCCTATTTCACTCTATCAAAGAACCCTATTTGTTTCATTAATAGCACTTATTAATGGTTGTAATTGTATAATTATTCATTTACTTTTTATTGTTTTCCATTTCTACTTTAAGTAAGCACAACTACAGTCTTTTATATTCACTATAATATTGCCATTTTCCAGCTCAGTGACTAGCATATAGTAAAAAATATTTAAAATATAAAAATATTTTATAAATGAATGGTTAGGACCTATTTTAGCAATAAAAAAGAAAAATATTTCATGAGGAATAAATTATACGGGATGAAGCAAAATTATGTTAATTTGAAATACATAGTATATTTAAGAAATAAGTAAGAACTTGGAGTGAATGGATCATACGGTAGTAGGTTTTTCAGAAGATGTAGGTAGGAGTTAGATCATGGAAGACTTTGGCTTGAGAAGTAGTCAGACTTGGATCTTATACTTAAGCATGCATTAGGGTTTTATTTTAATTTATTTTTTGCTGAGGTATAATTAACATGTAACATTGTATTAGTTTCAGGTGTACAATATAATGATTCAATATTTGTACACTCTGCAAAATTATCACCACGATGTATATTTGCTGTCACCATAAATAAAATTTTTTTTTGTAATGAGAACTTTTAAGATTTACTCTCTTAGCAACTTTCAAATACACAGTACAGTATTATTATTAACTATAGTCACAGTGCTGTACATTACATCCCCCTGATTTATTTATTTTGTAAATGGAAGTTTGTACCTTTTGATTCCTTTCACCCATTTTGTCTATTCTCACCACGCCTTGCCTCTGGCAACCACCAGTCTGTTCTCTCTATTTATGAGCTTGGCTTTCTTGTTTATTTTGTTTTGATTTGGTTTTTTTTTTTTAGACTCCACATATAAGTAAAATCATACAATATTTGTCTTTGTCTGACTTATGTCACTTAGCATAATGATCTCAAGGTTCATCCATGTTGTTACAAATGGCAAGATACTGTTTTTTATGGCTAATATTTCACTGTATATATATATATACTGCATCTTCTTTATCCATTCATCCATCAATGGGCATTTAGGTTGTTTTCATATCTTTGCTATTGCAAGTAATGCTAAAATGAAAACAGAGTGCATATCTTTTTGAATTAGTGTTTTTATTTGCTTCAGATAGATACCCAGAAGTGGAGTTCCCGAATCATATTGTAGTTCTATTTTTAAATTTTTCAGGAACCTCTATACTGTTTTCCATTGTGGCTACACCAATTTACATTGCCACCAACAGAACATGAGGGTTCCCTTTTCTTCACGTCTTTGTCAACACTTGCTATTTATTGTATATTTTATAATAGCCATTCTGACAGGTGTGAGGTGATATCTCACTGGGGTTTTGATTTGCATTTCCATGATGGTTTGTAATGATGTGCATCTTTTCATGTGCCTGTTGGCCATCCGTATGTCTTCTTTGGAAAAATGTTTATTCAGAACCTCTACTCATTTTTAATTCAGATTGCTGGTTGTTTTGCTATTGGGTTCTATGAGTTATTTTCATATTGGATATTAACTCCTTATCGGATATATGATTTGCAAATATTTTCTGCCATTCAGTAGGCTGCCTTTTCATTTTCTTGATGATTTCCTTTTCTGTGCAGACACTTTCTAGTTTTATGTAGTCCCACTTGTTTATCTTTGTTTTTGTTGCCTTTGCTTTTGGATTCAGATCCAAAAAATCATTTCGAAGACCGATGTCAAGGAGCTTATGGCCTCCATTTTCTTCTAGGAGTTTTATGGTTTCAGGTCTTGCATTCAAGTCTTTAATCCATCTTGAGTTCATTTTTGTGTATGGCATAAGATAATAGTTTAGTTTCATTCTTTTGTGTGTGGCTGCCCAGTTGCTCCAACACCATTTATTGAAGAGACTGTCATTTCTTCGTTGTATATTCTTGCCTCATTTGTCATAGATTAATTAACCATATATGTGTGGGTTTATTTCTGGTTTCTCTATTCTGTTCCCTTGATCTATGTGTCTGCTTTTATGCCAGTACCTTACTGTTTTGATTACAATAGCTTTGTAATATCGTTTGAAATCAGGGAACAAGATCCCTCCAGCTGTGTTCTTCTTTCTCAAGATTGCTCTGTCTAGTCAGAGTCTTTTAGATTCTATACAAGTTTTAGGATTGTTTACATTATTTCTGTGAAAAAGTGCTATTATAATTTTGATAAGGATTGCTTTGAATCTGAAGATTTCTTTGGATAGTATAGACAGTTTAACAATATTAAATTCTTCTAATCCATGAGCACAAAATGTCCTTCCATTTATTTGTGTCTTCTTCAATTTCTTTCATCAAGGTCTTATAGTATTCAGTGTACAAGTCTTTTACTTCCTAGGTTAAATTTATTGCTAGGTGTTTTATTATTTGTGATGCAATTGTAAATGGAATTATTTTTTAAATTTCTCATTCTGATAGTTTGTTATTAGAGTATAGATATTAACATATTTTTGTATATTTATTTTGGATCCTGCAACTTTTCTGAATTTGTTTATTCATTCTAACAGTTTTTGGTGAAATTTTTAGAGTTTTCTGTACATAAAATCATGTCACCTACAAATAATAAGAGTTTTACTTCTTCTTTTCCAATTTGGATGCATTTTATTTCTTTTTCTTACCTTATTTTTTTGGCTAGGACTCCCAATACTTTGTTGAATAAAAGTGTTGAGATTGGGCATTCTTGTCTTGTTCCTGATTTTGGAGGAAAAGCTTTTGGCTTTTCACCATTGAGTATGATATCAGCTGTGGGCTTGTCATATATGGCTTTCATTATGTTGAGATATGTTCCCTCTATACCCACTTTGTTGAGAGTTTTTATCATAGATGGATGTTGAATTTTTTCAGATGCTTTTTCTGCATCTATTGAGAAGATCATATGATTTTTAGCCTTTGTTTTTTTAATGCGGTGTATCCTGTTGATTGATTTGCAGATGTTGAACCATCCTTGCATCCTTAGAATGCATTAGAGGGTTTTAAGTAAGGGGGCAAAAATGGTCAGATATATTTTTAGATTAAGCCTCTGGCAAAGTGTGGTAGATGAATTATTTGGCAGAAAAACTGTGGGTAGACCAGTTAGGTGATCTATTTGCTGTCTATTTGTCCTTCTTTCTCTCCATCAGCCATTCTCTCTCTCAACTCATTGACTTCATTTTACTGTCTACCATCTTTCTTACTTTGCTAGTGTGTAATTTATGTTCCTTCAAACTGAAGCTTACCAGAGAACTATAAGACATCTCTAACACTGATTCTTCTACATGCTTGTATGATTTTAGTTCCCCTCTTAACTTCTTCATTCCCTAATTTTCTAATTCCTGACACAGGAATTTTCTAATTCCTGGCTCCTGACACAGGGTTTGGATATAGTCATTTCATCTTTTTGTACCAAGCCATGCAGGTTATAGGTCTTTGAACAGCTATGGGTGAAAATTTTTATCAGCTGTTTTCTCCCTGTCAAATCATGTATAGTTGGGAAGGGAGTGAAATGATCTACTTACCTACTTGGAAGAGGCTGTTTGTGAGACAACTTCTTTAATAATAAAACTGAGGATGGAACAGATCGTGATTGACATCTCATAAACAAAGGCTATATGTTAAAATATTTTCAGTTGCAAGTTATAGAAAACCCAACTCAAACTACTTTATATAATAAAGTGAACTTATTGGCTCACATAAGAGAAAGAGCCTAGAAGGGGGTATGCTTCAGGCATAGTTTATACAGTGTTATGGAACTATTTATTTGTGATTCTTTTCCCTTCCTTACTTCATGCACTGACTTTATCCTCCTGCTGGATTTACTCACGGTGACACAATGGCTGCAGCTTAACATTCCAGGCTTAACATTTGCACTCCATATCATCCTGAGTAAGGAGTTCTTTGTCTCTCTATGCCAACAAACAAACTGCTGTACTTCACTCTGATCTGACCAATTTAAACCAATTAGTGTAACTAAAGGGAATACCATGTACTAGTTGACTTATATTTAATTTATTGGATGAAAGGGGCAAGGAATTAAAGCTAATTAGAGAACCATGTGTTGTACTTCCTAAGCAAGGGGAGGAAATGCAAATAAAGACAGTTCTAGTTTCTCTCTTTCTCCTTTCTCTCTCTCTCTCTCATCTAATAAAGAAAGAAGTTAAAGTCATTTGGACCAAATCTTTTTTTTTTTTTTTGAGGAAGTTTAGCCCTGAGCTAACATCTGCCACCAATCTTCCTCTTTTTGCTGAGGAAAACAGGCCCTAAGCTAACATCTATGCCCATCTTCCTCTATTTTATGTGGGATGCCTGCCACAGCATGGCTTGATAAGCTGTGCAAAGGTCTGCACCTGGGATCTGAACTGGCGAACCCCAGGTTGCCAAAATAGAACACGCAAACTTAACCCTATGCCACCGGGCTGGCCCCTGGACCAAATCCATTGATTTAGGATTAAAAAAAAATGGTAAATCAGGTGAGTATTATTTTTTATAATGCTAGTTAAACCTGCTGGCTATAAAACCATCTAGAAGTTCAAAACAAACAGCAACAACAAAAACAAACACTAGTAAAAAGATAATGCATGTTTAGAAACAAAGTATATAATGATATAAGCATGTACTTATGTATTTGTAGCACCTGTAAATCAATATAATTAACCTGAGTTTTAACTAAATTATATTGGAAAGTTTACTAAACCCTATGTTGAATAATAAGACTTTAAGCTACTTGCCAGTGAATTTCCAAGTTCCTCTTAGTTGTCTCTGGAATTTTCCAAATAATAGTTATAATACATAAATGTCTGTAGCAGTTACTATACGAATGATTTAGATGAGGGAAAGCTGAATAAGAGGTTTCTGATAAATTATAGGCAAACTTAGTATGCTGACTGCCAGATCAATTGAAATAGCCTGCCTCATCTATTGACAGAATCTATTAAATAAGAAGAGAATGAAATATTTCCGTCAGTTCTTTCTACTGATTTATAAAATGTATTTTTCACTGCTAGAGTTTGGACTGCAAAAGCAAATTTAGTATTTCTAGGGCATTTCGTCAAATCCACTTCTGTCATTTGGAAACTTCAAAGTTTGCATTATAAACAGATGTTATCATGCAGTTATTTTCCACTGACAGAATAGGGTGTCAACATTTATTTAGTCATTTGCACTTTTAAATTAAAAGACCAAACTAGACAGAAGTTATTTTGACATTATGTCTTTTCTACATTCACATTTGGTTTATTTTTTATCTTGCTAGGGATCTTTTTTCTCCTCCAATTTATATTTACTTAGCCTGTCTTCCCCATAATTTGTTTCAAGTGCAATTTTTGCATTTTCAGTTATATTAAATAACTATGTTCCAATCTTATCGTAAAGCAAACCATACATTATATAAACTAACATTTATTTGACGTTTTATCAAATTAAAGATTTGTTAAAATTGAGGTTTTTTCCTTTGAATGGTCCAAGTGGAGAGGGGATAGGAATACATCTTTTTTTGATGCAACACACAGAAAGATAAGTTTTTAAAAATTAGTATAAAATAAAGACAGAAGTTGATATATTTTTAAGGTTGAATGTCAGAAGGACTAGTAAAAAATGAAATTAAAGTTAAATGGAAGATAGGAAATTTTTCTTTGCAATTTCATCTTGTATAATTTATATCCAAACAGAAAATAAAAGAGAGTGTTCAGGTAATTGTCTAAATAATTCAGATCCTAATTCACCCTAATAATAAAAGGAAAAAGCATCAGCTTAAAACTACCTAAACATACACATTTTTATTTAATTATTTGGCTGTTCATTGAATGGATTGTTTTTATGTTCCGTTAGAACAGATTGCCACACAGATCTTATAATTTCTTGTACATTATTAAAAATGTATTTAAGTCTGGAATGAGAGGGGAAGCAGTTCACACATGTAACACTTATTAAAAAGGTACCTTGCGCCAAATGTTATATTTTAAAATCCCTTTATTTTACTTTGGATACACTATAAAAAGCTTCAGTTCAGTTCGACAGTTCCAACCAGGTGGAGAACGTTGTAAGTACCAAAATGACTGGATTTAACTTCTTTTCACCACCATTTTCTTCCACCATCTCTTCCTTTATCAGTAGCACTTGTAAATATTTGCTAATATGCTTTCACGGCTTTGTTAAAGTAATGAAAACAGGTGGAAGCCTAGGTCAAGAAGTGAGAGGAAATGTGAAAGAACCACTACTCCTTAGCTAACCCCTGGGCAATAACTTGAAGTACAAAGAAAGGCAGCATGCCACCAATGTAAATTCTTTATTGAAAGATGCCATAAATGTGATAGAAATTTGATCAATATGATTTTTTCCAGGTTGTCTAAAATAACATAAAAAAAAGGTGAGATACCTGAACTAATGTTAGAATCAGTATATATTAGCTTGGATTTGTACTTTATGTGACAGAGAATAAAATAAAAGTGGTTTGGATAAATGCATTAAACATAGTTGAAGGTAGAAAAATGGCCTCCCAAAGATGCCCATGTCCTATCTCCAGAACCTCTGCACATGCTACCTTACCTGACAAAAGGAACTTTGCAACTGTGGTTCACTTAAGGATCTTGAGATAGGGAGACTTTTTAGGATTATCCAGGTGGGTCCAATCTAATCACGTGAGTCCTTATAAGAAGGAGGAAGAAGGGTCAGAGTCAGAGATTTGAAGATGCTACAGCTGGTGGCTTTTAAGGTGGAGGAAAGGGCCTCAGACCAAGGAATGCTGGCCTGTTGTTGTAGTCAGTGGCCCCTAGTCAATTCTGACTCCTAGTGACCCTGTGTACAGCAGAGCTGAAGCCTGCATGGTCTTTTTGTGCCATCCTCTCACCTTCCAGCTCTATATCAGACAATGCTCTGCCACTATCCATAAGGTTTTCATGGCCACTTTTTTCAAACGTGGGTGGCCAGGTCCTGCTTCCTACTCTATCTCAGTCTAGAAACTCAACTGAAATCTGAAACCTGTACTGGTAGCATAGCTTTCAGCATCACAGCAACACACGGCTGCCACAGTATGACAGCTGACAGATGAGTAGTGTGACTCGCTGACTGGGAAATGAAAACCCGGCTGTGGCGATGAGACTGCTGAATCTTAACCACCAGACCATTAGGACTGGCAGGCAACCTGTAGAAGCTGGAAAATGCAAGGAAACTGATTCTCCTGTAGATCCTCCAGAAGGAATTCCACCTGGCTGACACCTTGATTTTAGTCCAGGAAGACCCATTCCGGCTTTCTGACCTCCACAACTGCAAGAAAATAAACAGGTATTATTTTAGGCCATTAAGTTTGTGGTAATTTGTTAAAGCAGCAATAGGAAACAAATACAAACATCCTGGGCTTTGCTAGGGTGTTGGTCTCCTCCAAAATGGCTCATTACCATATTATATAGGCCATCTAATTGATCCAATCAAGACAGTAACGGCAAAACTGCTGGTAATCATAGTGTATTTCATGTCACACTGTCACAGTGTTTAAAAAAGGAGGAGCAAGAAAAAGTCACTTAAGAATGACCTTGCTTAATCAGTAAAATTATTAATTGTATTAAATGTTGACTCGAGTACACATCTTTTTAATGTTGTAGATGACAAAATGGGAGAATGCATAAAGAAATTCTACTTTACTAATAGTTATCTCAAGAAAAATGTTTCGTATGATTATTTGAAAAGTGAGTTGTGTTAGTCTCTATTTTTCATGGAACACCATTTTCAACTGAAAGAATGACTTAAAGATAGATTATAGTGTAATTTTTTCTACACTGCCATAACAAAGCATCCAAAACTTTGACTTTTCCTGGTGTAGGTGAAGGTGGGGCCAGTTTTTTTTGTGATGTTTGGCTAGAGTGCAGTAGTTATTGGCCACAGATTTTCTTTCTTGGAAGGCTGTCCTTTTTATGGTCCTTTGACTAGAGAGGGCAGGCTTTTGTTAGAGATTTTTTTCCTGTCATTTCCAGATTGCTCGATTTTCCAATTCTGAGTTTGGGATATATGAAGCAAAAAGAAAACCCTGGGAACTCACTACATGTCCTTCCTTGGGTTACAAAGTTTCAGGTTGTTCTGCCATTTTTTCCCATCTTTCATAGTCTTATGTTTGTTTGATATGTCCAAAAGCTTTGCTGTACATCATGGGAGGAATAGAGAAAAGCACGTCTATTCCATCTTCTTTCCTCAATATTTTTCTGAGCGTAAAGCGGTCTTGAAACCAAAAACTTGAACAATCATTGATGTATCATATTCTAAACCCATTTCAATATGAGGAAATATTCTCCTAAACAAAATTGGTTGTTGAATTTCCTATTGGAGTAGTGTTATTTTCAAATTTTCTTATATAATGTAAGTCTGTCTAAAGACTATAAAGCTGAAACACATTATCGTTAAAGTTTGTTGATAAAATGTCAACTAAGCTTCTGAATAGGAAAGGAAGACAAAAGCTATTTCAGTTGAAGGCTCTTCCTAAAGTCATATACATTTAATTTTAAAAATTGTTTAAGATACTGAGTAAAAGCCAAACTATATAAGGCAGTAGATGTGTTCACATGGTAGCATAATTTGGTAACATAAAGTATGCAAGACATAGCGCTTAATCCTATATTGAATGTAATAATATCGTAGATAAAACCACAAATTACGTCTCAAAGGACATTCTTATTTAAGTGAGAAAATATTACATAAATAATTATGTTGTGACCTCTCATTTGATACATAAGTAATAAAGATTTGGAGTAGCAAAGCCTGAAAAACTCCTAAGATATGCAATATTTCTTGTTCAAATTTTTTGTTTATTTTGACCACATGATTGACTACCAAATTCTTTAGTCAAAGAAATTTGCGTTTTTTAGCAAATACAGATTGGTCTATAGTTTTCATTTAAAATCTAATGATGAAAACTATAAAACACTCATTTGAGAAAAATACCCAAAGCATAATATTACCTGCTCCCACAATGAAGCCAATCCACAGAGCTCTGAACACCTTCTGTGGAAAACAGCTTAGCTTGTTCTATTGTAGCAGTAACAGATATTGAGTATCAGAGACTATTTATGCAGTGTGTTAGCAATGGTAATAATCATAGCCGGGGATGTAGACTATTGCAGTTCTGACCTCAGGGCAGCTAGAATAAATCTGTTGCCACTGAAGAAAATAGAGTCCCTAATCTGCCAAGAATCGGGCAGGGCTGAAACTAGAGGTTGTGATAATCAATATCTACAGGAATATTTAGGAGGAATATTTGAAGCTGGTAAGTCTTTATACAGATGAAAAGTCTCATTTTTCCCCCATGGCAAGACTTTTTCTAATGCATTGCATAAAACAATGCAGTCTACAAAATTTTTAATGCCATGTTTTTAATTGTTTAATTTTCCTTTTATACCCTAAAACCTTAAAGTGGATTTTGTACATTGCTATACTGTGAAACATGAATTTTCTAGCCACCATTTATAATTGAAAAATTTTAACAAGTTTATGTCTTGAAGTAGTAATTAGTTAGTTTTCACAAACTAAGTCTCTGCTTGACTTAATCTTTTTTTTAAGTGTCAAATGTAATTCAGTTTTATTTCAGGCATGTCTTGTTTATAGCTGTCAAGAATATTCAGTTTAAAAATATAGATACCTGCTTCTTTTCTGTGTGTGTGGGTGTGTATAGGCATGTTGTACAATATAGCATATGTACAGAAAAGGACATACAGCCTATATGTTCAGCCTAAAGAACATTTATAAGGAGAAACCTGATATACCTGCACCCTAGCTAAGGAATAGAATGTTATCAGTATTGCAGAAGCCTCCCATTTACCCCCACTCCATCAAATAAATCTCCCTCTTACTTAGGCCGAGAAGCCAGACTTTTGTGACAATCATGACCTTTCTTTCATTGTAGTTTAACCATCTAGGTAGACAACACTAAATAATCTAGTTTAGTTTTTTTCTATATTTGAAATGTACATAAATAGAATCACACATTATCTATTCTTTTGTGTTTGTCTTACTTTGCTCAACATTATGCTTGTAAAATTCACCCATATTCGGGGCCAGCCCCGTGGCCTAGTGGTTAAGTTTGCATGCTGTGCTTTGGCGGCTGGCGGTTTGCTGGTTTGGATCTTAGGCACAGACCTATGTACCACTTGTCGAGCCAGGCGGTGGCAGCATCCCACATAGAAGAACCAGAATAACCTATGACTAAGATATACAAGTATGTACTGGGGCTTTGGGGAGAAAAAAAATTCACCCATATTTTATATAGCACTAGTTCTTCTGTTTTCATTACTTTATAATATTCTGTTTGCCAATTGTAATATTGACAGATATTTGAATTACTTCCATTTTGCCTCTTATGAAAAATGATGCTATAAAGATACATGTTTCCCCGTACACATGTAAGAGAGTTCTTCAAAATGTTTTCCTCAGAGTGGGATAACTGGGTAATTGGGTATGCATATCTTTGAGAAAATTAATTAATAGCAAATTATTTCAAAAAGTATTTGTATCAATTTATGTGCCAATATGATTGTATGAAAGCTTTCCTTGCTGCATGTCCCTTTCAATATTTGATATGGACAGACTCATTGTTTTTGCCAATCTAGTGGAAGCACAGTGCTATTTTCTGTTTAATTTGTACTTGCCTAATTACTTATGAGATTGATTAAATTTCCTGTAGCTTATTGGCTATTTGGATTTCCTTTGTCTATGAAATACTGATTCCAAGAGATTTGCCTGTATTTCTATTGAGTTGTCTTTTTTTGTAGGAGTGACTTTTATATTTTGCATATGAGTCTTTTGTTGATTTTATGTTACAAATAACTCCACCTAGCTTGAGCTTGTTATTTACCCATTTTATGATATAAACAGGTTAACAGAAGTTCTTGATTTTAATGAGGGTGATTTTCACAACACCTTATATTACGGCCTAGTGTGTGTGTCCTGTTTAAGAAATCCTTGCCTGCTTTGAGATCATAAAGAAATTATTTTTTATCATCTAAAGATTTTAAAATTTTACTTTTCAGATTTGGAGTTTTAACCTACCTGGACTTGATTGCCAAGTCTGATAATATGTTGGGGTCCTTTTCCTTTATGTATTTATGAACTTCTAAACTGTCTTGGCAGCAACTATTGAAAAATACACTTGTTTCCCACTAGTTTGTATTCGCTTGATATGATGAGTTGGAAGTGTTCCCTCCTCTTCTATTTTCAGCAAGAATTTGTGAAAAATTAGTATTAATTCTTCTTAAAAAGTTTAGTAGAATTCAATAAGCCATCTGTGCCTGGGCTTTTCTTTGGGGAAGGTTTTTTGGTTGTTAATTCAATCTCTTTACCACTCATCAATCTATGCATATTTTCAATTTCTTCTTCAGTCTGTTTCAGTAGTTTGTCAGAAAATTGTCCACATCATTTCACTTTCCTTTTTCTTTTCATGCCCTGTAATTTCTTTTGCTGAAAGCTGGACGTTTTAGGTCATGCCTTGTATAGCAACTCTGGATACTGATTCCCCTTCCCCTTCTCTGGAGCTTCTTTTTGTTTTTGTTTTCTTTTTTATTTCTTTAGTGACATGGATGTTGCAGCTAAGGGTCTGGGGCTTGTGTGTGCACACAGCAGTGGCAAAGCTGGAGTCATGGGCACTGCACACACTCAGAGCAGTGGTGACACCTGTGTCCAGAGAATGAGAATGCCAACAGAGGCTGTGGTGACAGGGCCTGGGCTGTGATTGCTCTCACCAAGGCAGTGGTCCTGGTGTCCAGGGCACAGGTGCACATGGAGTGGACGCAGAGATGATGACCAGGGTATGTGTGCAGTGGTGCCAGGACTTGGTGTGGGGTGATGATGATGACTCCAGCCCTGAGAAAGAGCAACAGGCGCCCCTTCTCTGGGGGAGTGCAGCTGCATAGACTTCATGCAGCTTTGTTATCTGTGGTCAGTACTGGTGAAGTCTAGGGGAGTTCTCAGTGGCAAAAGCAGTGGGTGTCCATGGTGATGGTGATGAAGTCTGCAAATATCCTCTTGCTTTCCTTTTCTCCATGGGAGGATGTCCTGCACGAGGAGATCCCTCTTGCTGCCGAGCTGTGCCAGACCTGGGCATGGAGTGACACAGTGCAAATGCTTTTCTATGAGGCCATCTGTGATCTTTGTGCTCCACTAGGTTACTGCAACTTTATTACACTCTGGAGTTCTCTAAGAGATATTTTCCTTAGTGGGTGCTTGTTTATTCATGTTTTTGTAGGGGAAAGAGCATTGGTACCTCCTTGTCTGCCATCTTGCTGATGTCACTCCAAGGAATATATGATCTTGATGCCTGAAGAGATAGGGAACTTTGTCAGAGAAATAGAAAAAAATAGGATCTTACATGGAAATACTAGAACTGAATAGTGTAGTAATTGAAATGAAAATGACAGTGGGTCAGCTTAATAGAAGATTGAAGAGAGCAGAAGGGTCAGTGAATTCAAAGACAAATTTATAGAAATTATTCAATCTGAAAAACAGAGAACAAAAAAAAGGAGAGAAATCAACAGAGTCACAGGGACTTGTGGGATAATATCGAATAATCTAATATACATGTAATAAGAGTCAGTGAAGGAAAAAAGACTGACAGTTGCCGAACAAATATGTGAAAGGATAATGGCTAAAAATTTGCCAAATTTAATGAAAAACAAATTTAGCAATTCAAGATGCTCAGTGATCCTCCAAACAGGATAAATGTAGAGATACATATGCAAACATGTAGTTTGTCATAGTTCAACTTCTGAAAACCGAGAGAAGATAATGGAAGGCAGGGAATTGTGCACAGGAGAACAAGGTTAAAAATTGTTTAATTCTCTTCACAAACAATGGAGGCCATAATCGTATGTCTAACATAATTATCCCTCTAAAGAAAGGGTATAAATGACAGATGAGAAAATTTACCTCCTACTGACTTGCCCCTCAAAATACTAAAAGATGTCAGTCAGGCCAAAGCAAATGTTATCAGATGAAAACTCGGATCTGCAGGAAGGAAAGAACAGCATTGAAAAAGGCGACAGAGAAATGGCAAGGGCTGAAACAACCTTGGACCTACATGTTGCCCTATCTGCCTATAAAGTGTTACATGGGAGATAAATTAACATCTAGATAATTAGAGCCACAGTACGGAAGCTTAGCCTTTACCTTAATTAACACAACTATGAACCTCAAGCCAAGTTAAGAAATAAAGCATGATCAGTACCTGAAAAACATATGTCCTCTCCAATCACATCTCCCTCTCTCCAACCCAGGAGCAAATACTAACCTGAATTTTGATGTTCTTTGTAGTTTTATCCTGTTACTTTGTATTTCAAAATAACACATTGCTGGGGCCAGCCCCATGGCCGAGTGGTTAACTTCGCACACTCCACTGCAGGCAGCCCAGGGTTTCACCGATTCAAATCCTGGGTGCGGACATGGCACTGCTCATCAAGCCACGCTGAGGCAGCATCCCACATGCCACAACTAGAAGGACCCACAATGAGGAATATACAACTATGTACCCAGGGGTCTTTTGGGAGAAAAAGGAAAAAAGTAAAATCTTAAAAAAATAACGCATTGCTCAAATTACATGTTTTTGAACTTTTCATAAATGGAACATTGTAGTGTGTATTTTCCTAAAACTTTTTCACTCAACTTCATGTTTGTGAGACTCGCCAACATTAATATCTATAGGTCTGACTAATTCATTTTCACTGTTGAATATTATTCCATCACACAGGTAAACTACAATTTATCCATTCTTCTGTCAATGGACATTTGTTTCTGCCCCTCCCAAATTTTGTTGTTATATATACTGCTGTTGTGAATGTCATTATATATTTAAAACTCAGAAGAAAAACAGTTTCAAGACATCTTATGCCAAGCTGAGTTGTGATAGGCACCATTAGCATAGTCTATTTCTTCTCTACCTAATCTTTCTCTTGTGATAGTGGATCTTATTCTGAGTTAGATCACCTTGAACTGACCTCCCATTGTCTACCACATAAAAAAAATAACTAAGCGATTTCTCTGTGATCCTGACTCCGATTTGGTTTTTATAATGATCTTAGACAAAACTCACTTTTGTGTTCATTAATATAGAAATCATTAATAGAGCAAAATTTCTTAAATTTAAATTTTTTCTCAAAGATTGTAAAATGTTTAAAATGATTTATTTCTTAAAATAAATTTCTACTTTGATTGTCTATCAACCTAAATAAGTGAAGATTTACCATTCTATTTCATGCCTCTTTAAGATTTGTCTCATTCTGTATTAGAATAGGTGAATGTTCTGATTGAAAATTTATGTATGAATTACAGATGTGTTCCCATATGTTTTAAAGTCAAATTTGGAGGGACACATTCATATACTCATGATGTATTATGGTTTATTGTCCATATAAATATATGTATATTGGCTACATGCTAAGTCAAATATAGACTTGTATATAGACCAACATTATATATAAAATATATGATATATCCCATATTCCACATTTAATACACTTGCTCTACTTTAAGATTGAGAGTAAAGTTCTGTTTCTTTCCCTAAAATGCTAGCATAATGATAAAATGTAAAAGTATTTTTCAGTGAGATTAGAAATATAGTATTAAATATTTTTATTCTTTAACAAAATATGGGTAGCTTTCTTTTTATTTACATTTAATAAATTGTCAGTGTGCATGCATTTTTTAATGAAAATGTATGTTTTACATTCTACTTTAAATACCTTTGTTTCTCTTCATAGATGCTATCCCTCTAAAAATTCTAATATAGAAACGCAGCAGGAGACAGTTCAGTGTCAAGCTTCAGAGAAACTGGAGTACTTGTGGGGGCTATTGATTTCCACTGTATATTTCACCTCCATATAATTGAACTCTTATGGGACTAAAGAATTTCTTTTAGATCAAATTACTAGGGAACCATAAAAAATCAACCCAATTGCTAATAAAAATCACAATTTTATGAAGCATAAATATTGATTTATATATTGCTTCAGAACACAAACTTCACAAAAGTTATATAGACAAGTTTTAATTCAATATTTCTTTTGTCATAGAAACAAATCATCTATATAAAGCATCAGTTTACTGCCAAGTTAAAAACTAAAAATATAGATAGCCAAGTATTTCATGCCATTTGATATTTACACATAATTCAAACACAACATCCTAGACATTTCAAATTCAATATTAATCCCTATGTAGTTCTGTATATTGAGTGTGAACCGTTAGTAAAATATTTGGAGAAGGGGTTAGGAAATAATACCTTGCTTGTAGGATTGTATCAATCTATTTTCCTTATAATAGATGAGTTAATATTACAAATGAAATATCTTGCCTACCTTTTCGTAAAAGAAATTAATTTTGGGGCCGGCCCCATGGCCAAGTGGTTAAGTTCGCCCCCTCTGCTTTGGTGGTCCAGGGTTTTGCTGGTTTGGATCCTGGGCGCAGACATGGCACTGCTTGTTGGGCCACAGTGAGGTGGCGTCCCACATGCCACATCTAGAAGGACTGACAACTAAAATATGCAACTACGTACTGGGGGGATTTGGGGAGAAAAAAAAGAAAGAAATTAATTTAGATATTCACTTGTGTCTGACTTTGTAACTGATTATATACATCTAAGTTAAATAGAAAATTTGTACACTATATTAGCTATTCATTAGAGGAAATGGTGATTTTTTTCATGCATTCCCTTTTAGAATTTGTCCAAACATAATTAATCAACACATTTTACCAAGTAAATAATCCACTACTACAAAGATTTAGATAATACAAGTATTTATACAACTCTGTACAACTCTACAAGTATCTACAAGTACAAGTATCTACAACTCTGGATTGCATAAGCAGCTTTTTGTCACATTTTATCTACATAAATTTGAAAGTTAAAGGATTTGGGGGGATTCCCAAAAGCGCACCTAGATAAGTATCAAGCCTAGAGAACAGGGAGTTTGATTCATACATACACCTCCAAAGTAAATAATTCAGAGATGCAAAATCATCCCAAGGTTGATCTATTCAATGCGACCATACACATTTTTTTGAAAACAATGAAATGATTGTGTATGTGTCTGTGTAATTTGCACCAGGTACCCATAATCATGTATAATTTAAAGATTGAGAATATGCACCAAACTGTAGGATTATATTTTCAGCTATTCAAAGTACACAGGTCCAAAAACGCAAAGCTACTGGAACCCTCTTTCATTGCTGATGGAGAGGCAAAATGGTACAGTTTTTGGAAAATAGCTTTGGAAAATAGTTTGGGTGTTTCTTATAAATTTGAACATATACCTACCATATAGCCTAATAATCCCACTCTTAGATATCTACCCAAGAGAACTAAAAACTTCTATTCACACTAAAATCTTATGTTAGTAATTATGGCATTACTATTCATAACCACCAAAGAATAAAAACCAATGAATGGATAAATTATGGTACAGCCATATGCAGGATAATACTCAGTAATAAAAGGGATGAACTATTGATTCATGCAACAACATGAATTAATCTAAAATTAATCTAAGCAAAAGGAGCAGACTAGAAAGGCTGCATATTGAATGATTTCATTTGTATGGCACTCTGGAAAAGACAAAAATATAGACATGGAAAATAGATCATTAGTTGCTAGGGGTTGTGGAGTGGGACTAGGGGTTAACCAACTATAAAGGGGCAGTGTGAAGGAATTTTGGGTGTGATAGAACTGTTTTGTATGAAACTATGGTGGTGGATACATAATTCTATGCATTTGTCAAAACCCATAGGATTGTACACCAGAAAGAGTGAAATTTACTGTGTCTAAATTATTAAAAACCAACTAGAAAATGGAGGAATAGAATTAAGACTATTACAAAATAATCCAACTGTATTACAGTATGTGACAATGTCATTGATGGGTATGAGACAAAGGGAGGAACTAGCCTAAGTAACTTTTGTAAAGTAGTGCTTTGACTGGATACTGGAGTAAGTAAGGCTAAAGACAAAAGGAATTGCACACAGACATTCTACTTTAGTTGTCTAAATTTGTTTCTAAATCTGTTTCTCACAAGGGTATGGGTTCAAAATTCTAAAACTAATTTATTTTTATACAAGGGTTGAAAAAAGGTATAAATATACTGTAGATGATGAGAGCCACGTTTTGCTGTCAGGGATTCCACACGAGGAGAAGACGAGGGTAGGAATGAACATTGTGTTGCTGGATTGAAGTTGAAGCTATCAATAATTAACCTATAAATATTTTAATATGCATACAGACAGTAATGAATATAGATGAATGTATGCATAGTTAGTATACATACCTATATTTCATAACACTATTCACTGAAACAGAGTTGAATAAGTGACACTCTAGTAACAATGAAGACACCTAGTTTCCAAATAGTATTTCTAAATACCATTCCCCAATAAAAGGAACCAGGACTCCAGTGAGTACTGATTGATTTCAGGGCTGGGGCACAGGAAATACATGATAAGCTGGGAGGACCTTGTGGTACTAGAAAGTAAGGAAATCCCTCCTCTCCCACAAGAAAAAGTAAAATAAAGGTGAAGGCATGTCAAAAGGGCAAAAGAATGAACCTAAAAGAACTCTAAATGGCCAAAGTTGGAACCATTTGAACAATAAAATAAATAATAATATTGCATTTTAGACCCAAGAATAATAAATATCTGTGAGTCTATACTCATATACATAAATAAATGATCGAATAAATGCACAAATGGGGAAGATTGGGCAAATTTTCCTTACAGAAGAATTCCAATTTATGAATATAGATGAAATGAAGGAACTAGAAAATCATCATTAGTTTTGCATGAGAATATCAGTTTTCCTGCACTACTTGTTTAAGAGACTATCCTTTCCCCATGTGTATTCCTGGCACCCTTGTCAAAATCCAGTTGAGCATGTACGCGTGAATTTATTTCTGGACTCTCTATTCTGTTCCATTGGTCTATGTCTGTTTTAATGCCAGTATCATACTGTTTTTATCACCATAGTTTTGTGATATAGTTTGAAATCAAGAAGTGTGGTGTCCCCAGCTTTGTTCTTTCTCAAAATTGCCTTAGTTATTTGGAGTCTTTTGTGGTGGCATATGAATTTTAGGATTTTTTTTCTATTTCTGAAAAAAAATGCCATGGGAATATTTAATAGGGATTGCACTGAACCTGTGGATCACTTTGGGTAGTGTGGACACTAAACAAATATCACGTATCCCAATACACAAACACAAGATGTCTTTCCATTTATTTGTATCTTCTTCAGTTTCTTCCATCAAGGCTTTATAATTTTCAGTGTACAAGTCATTCACTCTCATGGTTAAGTTTATTCCTATGTATTTTATTTTTTGATGCTATTATAAATGGGATTTTTTAAATTTCCTTTTCAGATAGATCGTTGTTATTGTATAGAAACACAACAGGTTTTTGCATGTTGATTTTGTGCCCTGAAAATTTGCTGAATGTGTTTATTAGTTCTAACAATTTTTCTTTGTTGAATCTTAAATTTCTCTACATATTAGATCATGTCATCTGCAGAGATAATTTTACTTCCCCTTTTCCAATTTGGATGGCTCGTATTTCTCTTTTTTGCCTCATTGCTCTGGGTTGGAGTTCCAGTACTATGTTGCAAAACAATGAAATTGGACTCTTATCTTACATCATGCACAAAAATCAACTCAAAATGGATTAAAGACTTAAATGTAAGGCCTGAAACTGTAAAACTCTTGGAAGAAAACCTAGAGAGAAATCTTCATGACGTTGGTCTTGTTGATAACTTCTAGGATATAACACTAAAAGAAACAAATAGAAACAAAAATTTTAAAATGCAACAAAAGGAAATATAGACAAATAGGACTACATCAAACTAAAATCTTTTGCACAGCAAAGGAAGCAATCAACAAAGTAGAAAAAGCAACTGATGAAATGGGAGGAAATATTTACAAACAATATACCTAATAATGGTAAATACCCAAAATATATAAGGAACACCTACAACTCTATAGTAAAATAACAAAACCCTGATTAAAAAATGAGGAAAGGACTTGAATAGACATTTCTCCAAAGAAGACATACAAATGCCCAACAGATGTATTAAAAGATGACCAACACTAATCATCAGGGAAATGCAAATTAAATCCATGATATATTACCTCACACCTGTTAGGATGGCTATTACCAAAAAATAATAATAATAAATGTCGATGAAGATATGGAGCAAATGGGATCCTTGTACACTGTTGATGGGAATTATAAAATTGTGCAGCCACTATGGAAAATAATATGGAGGGACCTCAAAAAATTAAAAATAGAACTACCACATGATCCAGCTATCCCACTTCTGGGTAAATATACAAAATATTTTAAATCAGGATCTCAAAACAGTATCTGCACTCCCATGTTCATTGCAACATTATTCACAGTAGCCAAGATATCAAAGCAACCTAAATGTCCACTGACATGAATGAGTAAAGAAACTGTTGTAGATACATACAATGGGATATTATTCATTCTTTAAAAAGAAGGATATCCTGCCGTATGCGACAACATGGATGAAACTCAAGGACACTATGCTAAGTAAAGTAAGCCAGTCACAGAAGGACGAATGCTGCATGATTCAATTTACATGAGGTCTTTAACATAGTCAAACTCATAGAAATAGAGAGTAGAATGTTGGTTGCCAGAGACTACAGGGAGTGGGAAATGAGGAGTTGCTGCCCAACAGGTATAAAGTTTCAGTTATGCAAGATGAATAAGTTCTAGAGATCTACTGTGCAACATTGTGCCTATAGTTAACAACATTGTATTGTGCACCTAAAAGTTTGTTAAGAGAATAAATATCATGTTAACCGTCCCTACCAAAAAAAAAAAAAGAAAGGAAATCACTGTTAGAATAACACATTAATAGTTGCCACATACAAGATTAACGTATGCTAAAATAAGGGGTTAAAGATTACAAAGAAATAGAATATTGGCATAGTCTTGAATCATCTCCTCACAAATAGATATTTATTAAAGACAAAAGGAACAATAGTAACTTTACATTGGAGAAACCTGGCCAACACAAACTTACTCAAATGATCAAAATCAGTGGTACCATGAATCCCCTGATATAATGCAATAAGAGAACATCACCTCTGTGGTCTTCTTCCCCAAAATCCGTAATCTAAAAATAATCATGAGAAAACATCAGACAAACTTAAATTTAGGGACATTTCCCAAAATACCTGACTTTTCAAGTGTCAAGGTCGTGATAAAGGAAAGACTGAGGAACTGCCACAGATTGGAGGAGACGTAATGCCTAAATGTAACATAGTACGCTGGATTAGATCCTGGAACAGAGAAAAGGACATTAGTGGAAAAACTGAAATCTAAATAAACTCTATTCTTTAGCTAAGAGTGTTGCAACAAAGCTAATTTCTAGTTTTGATACAAGTACTATGGTAATATAAGATATCATCCTTAGCAAAAGTTGGGTAAAGGGTACACAGGAACTCTCTATTTTATCCTTGCAACACTTCTATAAATTTAAAGTTATTTCAAAAATAAAAGCTAAAATAGATGTATATCATCAACTGATATAAATCACTTACAAATCAAGTTTCCAGACATCATGTATCTTGTTCTCTAAGAAGAGTGAATTAAATTCGTTCAAATTGGATTTTCATAGATTCTTCTATTATCAATAATTGCCTCCTCATTTTATTTACTCGGATATCTTCAGGGAATCTTCTAGACTCTGTCAATTTAAAAACTGAATGTTAGACAAGAAGAGATTAGGCCACTGTTATAGAAGTGGTGGTATCTTAAAAATTTCTTTGAATTTTTCTCTATTTTGAAGTCCCAAATTTAAGTAATATATTGAAGGCCTAAGATTGTCACCAAAAAGAGCATTAAGGCCCTGACAGAGTAACTGTGCTGGGTTCTAAATAAAGAAATAAATAATGGGTGAGAGAGAGACAAAAATCCCTGCATTTCAAAGTTGTGATTTAAAATTGAGTACAAACACAAAAGCATACTAGACAGAAATAATCCCAATAGAATACTAATATAAGCAACACATGAGTGGAATACAGAAACGCAAACCCATATCTAAATTGTGATCATGAAACTTCTTGAAAAGATTATAGCCCCAAATTGAAATGCATTAGAATGTTTGGCTATCAGAATTCGGAGGAGAAACCAAGTGAGCTCTGAGAATGAAACAGAATAAATGAATAATAAAACAAAAGGAGAGTCTTGCATAGACTAGTGATGATAACATGCCATGAACTGACGACAAGTATCAATTCAGCTCTCTGCACTTGAAGAGTTTTACAAGGACATGGATGAATTAATTAATTCAAGGCATTTGAATACAGAATTGTATAGTGCAAGAAACAAACAATAGCTAAATTTATTATAAAGCTTAGCAAATAAATAATAAAATGTATTGTTGACATAAAATCTGTTTATATCTGCAACATTTTTTTATTGGTCCATAACATCCATCTCTTCTTTAACTGTCCCTTTAACCACTAGACTGTGGAAAGAAACATGCATATTTTTCTCATAAATGCAATGATTTTCCCCCACTGATACTGACTATCATGAAAAAATATATATCTATAGATAATAGATTATATGGAGAATATTCTCAATAATTTCTCCCAAATTTTCTTTTTTTTAAAGATTAGCACCTGAGCTAACAACTGTTGCCAATCTTCTTTTTTTTTCTTTCTCTCCCCAAATCCCCCCAATACATAGTCATATATTTTAGTTGTGTGTCCTTCTAGTTGTGGCACGTGGGATGCTGCCTCAGCATGGCCTGATGGGGGTGCCATGTCTGCGCCCAGGATCTGAACCAGTGAAGCCCTGGGCCGCCACAGCAGAGCACGGGAACCCAAACACTCGGCCACAGGGCGGGCCCATCTCCCAAATTTTCAATATGCCAGGTGCTATTTTCTATTTCTGTTAACCCTGAGCTCGAGTCAGTGTTAATTTTCATGACAGTTTTTAGTTTACATTAACTAAAATCTCTCAAGGGGAGAGAGAGAGCCCCATCTGTGATCTTAGAGATTGAAATATAATGAGACAACTTGAATCCTTGTCTCCAGATGTGTTAGTTTCCTGAGGCTGCCATAACAAACTACCACAAAATGAGTGGATTAAAAATCCTGACATTCTCACAGTTCTGCAGTCAAGAACTGCAAAATCAAGGTGTTGGCAGCGTGGCACTCCCTCTGTAGCTCTAGGACAGGATCGATTCTCTGCCTCTTCTAGCTTCTGGTAGTTATGGGCATCCTTAATTTGTGACTGTGTTTCATCTCGATCTTCACATTGCCTTCTCCTCTCTGTCTCTCTGTCTACTTATCTTCTGTCTCTTATAAAAACCTTGTCATTAGATTTAATACCCATTTGGATAACCAGGATAATCTCCTCATCTCAAGATACTTAATTATATCTGCAAAGACCCTTCTCCAAATAAAGTAACATTCCCAGGTTCCAGGGATTCTGAGGTACTCATATGTTTGGAGGGGCCGCCATTCAACTCGTTAGAGCCTGCCCTCTGACACGCCAAATTCATATCTGTCCCACATGCAAAGTGCATTCACCCCATCCCAACATTCTCAAAAATCTCAACCCATTACAGCATCAACTCTAAGTCCAAAATCTTATCTGAATATCCTCAGTTCAAAAGTCCCAAATCTCATCATTTAGATCATCTAAAACAGCTATTGGTGAAGCTCTGAGTATGATTCATCCTGGGAGAATATTGCTCTCTATATGTGGACCTGTGAAAATAGAAAACTAGTTATCTAGCTCCCATGATAAAATGGTGGGACAGGATAGGATAACAGTTATAGACATTCCCATTTCAAAAAGGAGAAAATGAAAGGAATAAAGGAATCACTGGTTCAAGCAAGTTAAAAATCCATCACGACAAATTCTAAGAGGTTTCAAGTTCTGAGAATAATCCTCCGTTGCTCTATGCTCCAGCCCCTGGGGCCCTAGTGGTTCTGTAGGCCTCTATATCTTCACCTATGACTTTGTCCTCTGCCTCTTTGCCAGCAGCTCTGCCTCACATTCATTCTTCTTTTTGTTTTTTTTTTTCCTTCTGAGGAAGATTCACCCTGAGCTAACATCTGTTGCCAATCTTCTTCTTTTTATATGTGAGCTGCCACCATAGCATGGCCACTGATGAATGGTGTATGTCTGCTCCCAGGAACTGAACCCAGAATGCCAAAGTGGAGTGCACTGAACTTAACCGTTAGGCCACTGGGGCTGGCCCTATTCTTCCTTTTTCTTGAAAGGTAACACATGTTTGCAGCCAAGTAACTCTATCGGCCTGATTCTTGCCTGTATATATATGGAAGTCCAACAACTTTCCCTTATTTCATCTTGCCCTTGTCCCTTTGAGTCTAAGCTAACAGTGTTTCTGCTAATATAAGATTCTCAAAAATCTAGTGAGTATGCTGTCTGTCATGGAGGGCTATGCCATTGGACAAGAGGGCCCTTCACATATCCTTCTTGGATAACCCCATCTGTATTCCTGGCTTCTGCTAAGATGGTAGAGCAAATCCATGAGTCACACAGCAAATCACCTCAACAAAAGGTTGTCCAGCCATACACTTGTCTTTTCTCTTCAGAGAACACTTTCCCAGCATGAATTTCCTAATTTTAATAGTCTCTGCTATCTGAACAGTCCAAGAACCTCCTAAATCATCAAGTGTTTGGCTCTTTTTGCTTAACAGTTCCTTCCCTAAATTAATTCTTCCCTCTGTGTTTTATTATCAGCAGCAAGGAGAAACCAGAATGCACCTTTAACATTCTGCTTAGAAATATCAGCTTAACATCCAAGTTCACTGATTATACGTTCTGCTTTATGTAGATGTATTTAACACAATTTGGACACATTTTCTGAAACTATGAAAATGATCACTTTCCCTCTAGTTTCCACAAATGTGCACCTCATTTTCTTCTGAGCCCCAATCAGTAACACACTTAATGTTCATATTTCTACCAACATTCTGTTCATGATGGTATTTGTGTTTGCTAAGATCACAGTAGCATTCTCTATTGCGTTCCTCGTTTCCTTCTGAGCCCTCACAAAAATCACCTGCGACATCCATATTTCTACCAACAGTCTCTTTAAGGCAATCTAGGCTTTTTCTATCATGCTTCTCAACATTCTTAAAGTCTCTCCTCTTATTTAATTCCAAAACCACTTTCAAAGTTTTAGGTATTTGATTTATTGTAGCAGCACCCAGCTTCCTGGTACTAACATCTATATTAGTTTTCTGAGGCTGCTGTTGAAAAACAAAAACAAAACAAAACAAAACACATGCCACACGGATGGCTTAAAACAACAGAAATATATTCTCTCACAGTTCTAGAGTTGGGAAGTCCAAAATCAAAGTGTCAATAGGACTGACTCCCTTTGGGGCTCTAGGGGAGAATTCATTCTTTGTCTCTCCCAGATTCTGGTGGTTTCTAGCTTCCTTGGATTGTGGCCACATCTCTCTGCCCTGTCTTTACATTACCTTCAGCTCTGTGTTTCTGTCTTTTATAAGGACTCTTGTCTTTGGATTTAGAGCCTATGTGTATAATTCTGGATAATCATCTCAAGATCCTTATCTTAACTAGCTCTATAAAGACCCTTTTTCTAAATAAGGTAACATTCACTGGTTCCAGAAATTTGGATATGGACATATATTTTGGAGAGCCATCATTCAAACCACTGTACTAGGTAACCCCAGTAGAGGAACTTTGAGTGTATTATTAAGGATCAATGTAGTTCCTTAGAGAGAAAGAGAAATGCAAATTATCATTAAGAATTAGTATTGATTGTGCCAAAAAAATGAGAACAGTTGGATTTTTTCCTTCTGTGAAGTCTTCTATTATTGCTTTTTTTTTACATTTTGAGGAAATTGCACATATGGGGAATTCACCAACTAAATATCACAATTATGATCATCTGACTATTCTTGAACTTCAAAATAAAGATTGCATTCACTTGCGTTCCAGATAACTGCCTCCCAAGATGAGCTAAAGGCTCCTAAACCACTGATTTTAATTCCTGGCTACATATTAGAATCACCTCAGGAGTTTTTAAAAAATACTTTTCCCTAGGCCCCATCCCAGACCTATTAAATTAGAATTTCTGGGGGTTGGGCCAAGAAATTTGTATTTTTTTAAGATTCTCCAGGTGATTCTAATGTGCAGTCAAAAATGAGAACTACTCTGAAATTTTTTTCGTTTAATGGAAAATCAAGCGCTCGAAATTGTAACTTTTTTTCTAAGATTTTATTTTTTTCATTTTTCTCCCCAAAGCCCCCCCGGTACATGGTTGTATATTCTTCGTTGTGGGTGCTTCTAGTTGTGGCATGTGGGACCCTGCCTCAGCATGGTTTGATGAGCAGTGCCATGTTCATGCCCAGGATTCGAACCAACAAAACACTGGGCCGCCTGCAGCTGAGCGCATGAACTTAACCACTCGGCCATGGGTCCAGCCCCAAAATTGTAACTTTTTAAAATAAATTGACTACACTTAAAAAAGATCTGTGTGCTAACCAATGATCTTAAGTAGACACGATACTGAAAATCACTAAATGGAGCCATGTAGCAAAACTACTGATTCTTACTATCCCTTCTCAGTTTAGGAACTCTAAATATATCCTGCATCTCATAGAATATGAGTGTTCTTTAAAAAAACAAAAGCTAGGAATTCTATTTATTAAAAAACTCAGTTTGTGAGGGAATACAATGCGGTGCTTAAGAGGGTTTAAACTGGAGCCAGATGGCTTGAGTTGAAATGCTCACTCAACCATTTATTAGCTATGTCATCTTGAGCAAACGACCACTTTTAGTTTCCTCTTCAATAAAAATGCGACAAAAATTCCACCTGCCCCATGATATTGCTATAATTTTTTGTGGAAAATTTTATGTAAAATGCTTAGAACAGTTTAAGGAGCATATGTAAATGTATGTTCTCTATACAGGTTATGCACAAGACACTAGAGAAGCACAGAATGCCAAGAAAGAGCCAGGTGAATGTTCCATTTAAAAGCTTCTGAGGTTCTAAAACCTTTATAAACTCTTCTATAGTAAAGAAATATTTTCATATCAAAGACTGAACATGAAAATAATTCCTTTGAATTTAAAACCTCTAAATGACTAGACTGTTTCAGTATTTTTATATAGACTGAATTTTACTTAAAACAATCTTTTGGTAGAATTGAATGAATGTCCAAAAGGGGATGGGGAGTGAGCAGTGGTATTCTAATCAAAGAAAATTAATAACAGACATAAGAAGTATCCAAACCCTAATTTTACTTCCACAAAATTTATCCTATCTGAGTTGATGGAATCTTAAATATTTAACATATTCTATGAATCATGAAAGGTACTTAGTGATCAAGTGTATCTGCTCTTCTTAGTCTCTCTGACAATGCATTTTCCCATACTTATAACAGGAATAATGAAAAGTTTCTATTCTATAGGCTTGTGTAAGGCTTAGATGAAACAATACTCATTATAGCAGTTGGCACAGAGCATTGTACATCTTAAATACATAAAAAATGGTACACTTCATTATCTTATTAAGTTCTTATAACAACACTGTGAATTTAAGTTTTAATTCCCATTACACAAATGAGGACAGTAAACTCAGAGATGTTAAATGACTTCTCTAAGTTCACCCAACTAGTACTTGGCAGTAGTCATTGAACACCAATACCATTTTTTTTCTACCACAACTGCTTTATCTTTTATACTTTTCCTGCTATACGTATTTCTGGCAGTTGGAAATTGGAGGGTAGATCTAGGAAAAGTTTACCCCAATCATACTTTTTCTCTGGTCTTAGTCCTGGGCGATATGGCAATATAGTACTGCTAGAGAAAAATCATTGAAGATGAATGATTGGGACATATATACTCCCATGTACATGTTTGTGAGATTGTTTTATATATTTTTTCAAACTTATCTGGATTTTCAACATTATTATTTTACTTATCCATAATTTATTCCTACTCCGATTCTCCTCAATGACTGCAAACCTTAGCATTCTCCATGAGCCACCTTCCCTTGGTCCTCTCTCTCAGCAAATGACCTCATGATACTAAGTGGTGATGATGATAATGAAAACCACAATAGAGTGAATGCCTATTTAACGCCATGCTAGAGAGTTTATTTCCATTCTTTTATATTCCAAACAACCCTATTAGACTAATATTATTGACATCTTACATTTTAGGAAACTGAGGCTCAATGAAGAGAAGTGATTTGCACAAGGTCAACTAATAAAGCATTATGTGTCACTTCCAACTTTAAAGAGAAATAGAAGCCACCAGGTATGAAGACCATCTACTTTTTTATACCATCCGTCTCTAAAATCATCTATGTCATCTATGCCCTGTCTTAAAGAAGAGGCATAGAGAACATCATCTGAATAAAGTTAGCCTGAAGAGATAGGACTGAAATGTGAAACAAGAATAATGAAATAGCCTAATGAACACATATTCTAATCACTGTGGTACACTGCTTGTCCCTTTATCCAAGTACTGGGACCACTTTAGGTGCTCACAAATATGGAATAAATGACAAAGAATCCGTGGAAGATCATCTGTCAGGACATGAGATTGGCCAAGTGAGAAAAGTCAAACTATAAAATGAAAGTGGCTATATAAGGGAAAAAGCATCATTCACAAAGGAGAAGATAATCTTAATCCAAAAGACTTTCTAAAATAATCTGCAATGCTAGTGTGATAAATATCTGTTGTTTCTGATGTTCTCATCTATTCTTCCTTCTTTTAGTAAAAGAAATTTACTTTTGCAGATCTCACTTTGATAGTCTTTGGATGACTGTTAATTAATATGCCCTAATTAGCTTGGCCATGAGACAGGCACATAAACCAAGCTAAGCCAGTATACTGATCCCTGAAATATTGGATCTACCCCATATCTTTCTAACCAAGTCTCATATTGATTAAGTAAGCCCAAGTCTATTCAATTTCTTTTATGTGTAGTTACCACTTCCACCTCTGAAAAAAACCATAACCAATGCAGCTAGTCTTTCACGTTTTTAATTCTGAAAGACAGACCTATACATGTTTTATTTCCAAGAACATCACCTCTTCTAATAACGCCAATATCATCCCAAGTGATGATTTTGTGGATCAGGTAATAGCAACCATTCCTCAAGTCACCTTATTTCCATCTGCCATAAAATTGTTGTTATAAAGAATTTTTTATGACTACACTGTGAATGGTGCCCCCTTAGATGTGGTGCCCATGTGCTTTGACCAATCTGCCTGCTGTACACTAGTCCCTGTTCTGCAACCTTCTCTAAACAGCCTGACATAGTGAAAATGCTCCCAGCCTCCTCTGAGCTCCAGTGAGCAATCCTACAATCCTGGGAACAGCACGTAAGCAATTGACTGAGGTTCTATCTCCTTTTTCAATGAACACTTTGGTAAGCAACGTGTTATTTACGGCTTTGCACAAGTAAAAAGGTGGCAAAACAAATTTCTTAGCACTATAAATGGGGGGTTTTATTCAGTGTCCTAGGGACGTGAAGTCTTGTAATTAACACACCCACAACAAAGCAAAGATTAAAGAGTATTTTCATTATTTAACCACAATCCTCCGTGAATGTACCTGCATCAAAAGGTTTATAAAAGCTTTTAAGGTGGAAGTTGCCATTTTTCAATCAAGTTGTAACTACCATAGACTATGTGCTAAATGATAATCACTGCTTTGGTGGTAAAATTCTCTGGCAAAAAAGTAATTGGATTAAAACTGTAATTGGATTAAACCAGAAAAGCAGAGTTATTAATCACTGATGTTCTGACGTTACTACAGTTTACAGCTTTAATTTCACTTATATTTTACTGCAGCACAATTATTCTTCTTGATTTGTCTATTCTCTTCAGAAGGTAAAAGAGTTTCTTAAATTTGATATGCTTTGGATTACTCAGTGAAGAGTTTGCTAAAAAGGTAGCCTCCTAGCAAAGTTGTGGAACGGGTTTAGTTTATACTTAGTGTTATGAATGGCATATTCGTGTCTGCCCAAAATTCATATGTGGAAACCTTAACCTTCAATGTGATGGTATTTGGAAATGGAGCCTTTGCTGAGATCATCATAGAGATGATATGAATCAGAGTGGAGCCCCATGATGGAATTAGTGACCTTATAAGAGACCAAAGCTCTTTCTCTCTCCAACAAGTAAAGATACTATGAGAAGATGGCCATCTGGAAACCAGGAAAAGGGCCATTACCAGGCTCTGAATCTGTTTGCACCCTCATCTTGGACTTCCCAGCCTCCAGAACTGTGATAAATAAATATTTTTTTATGGAGTTTTTTTTTTTATTAATGTTATGATAGATTACAACCTTGTGAGATTTCAGTTGTACATTATTGTTAGTCATGTTGTAGGTACACCACTTCTCCCTTTGTGCCCTCCCCCCACCCCCTCCTTTTCCCTGGTAACCACCGATCAGATCTCCTTGTCAATATGTTAACTTCCACCTATGAGTGGAGTCATATAGAGTTCGTCTTTCTCTGACTGGCTTATTTCGCTTAACATAATACCCTCAAGGTCCATCCACGTTGCTGCCAATGGGCCAATTTTGTCTTTTTTATGGCTGAGTAGTATTCCATTGTGTATATATACCATATCTTCTTTATCCAATCATCAGTTTCTGGGCATGTAGGTTGGTTCCACGTCTTGGCTATTGTAAATAATGCTGTGATGAACATAGGGGTGCAAGGGACTCTTGGGATTTCTGATTTCAGGTTCTTAGGATAGATACCCAGTAATGGGATGGCTGGGTCATAGGGTATTTCTATTTTTAACTTTTTGAGAAATCTCCATACTGTTTTCCATAGTGGCTGTACCAGTTTGCATTCCCACCAACAGTGTATGAGGGTTCCTTTTTCTCCACAACCTCTCCAACATTTGTTGCTCTTGGTTTTGGATGTTTTTGCCAATCTAACGGGTGTAAGGTGATATCTTAGTGTAGTTTTGATTTGCATTTCCCTGATGATTAGCAATGATGAACATCTTTTCATGTGTCTATCGGCCATATTTATATCTTCTTTTGAGAAATGTCCGTTCATGTCCTCTGCCCATTTTTTGATCGGGTTGTTTGTTTTTTTGTTGTTAAGCCGTATGAGTTCTTTGTATGTTATGGAGATTAACCCTTTGTCGGATAAGAGGCTTGTAAATATTTTTTCCCAATTAGTGAGCTGTTTTTTTGTTTCAATCCTGTTTTCCCTTGCCTTGAAGAAGCTCTTTAGTCTGATGAAGTCCCATTTGTTTATTCTATTGTTTCCCTCAACTGAGGAGTTATAGTGTCCGAAAAGATTCTTTTGAAGCTGATGTCAAAGAGCGTACTGCCGATATTCTCTTCTAGAAGACTTATTGTTTCAGGCCTAATCTTTAGGTCTTTGATCCATTTTGAGTTTATTTTGGTGTGTGGTGAAAAATAATGGTCAATTTTCAATCTTTTGCATGTGGCTGTCCAGTTTTCCCAGCACCATTTGTTGAAGAGACTTTCTTTTCTCCATTGTAGGCCCTCTGCTCCTTTGTCGAAGATTAGCTGTCCATAGATGTGTGGTTGTATCTCTGGACTTTCACTTCTGTTCCATTGATCTGTGGACCTGTTTTTGAACCAGTACCATGCTGTTTTGATTACTGTAGCTTTGTAGTATGTTTTGAAATTGGGGATTGTGATTCCTCTGGCTTTGTTTTTCTTGCTCAGGATTGCTTTAGCAATTTGGGGTCTTTTGTTGCCCCATATGAATTTTAGGATTCTTTGTTCAATTTCTGTAAAGAATGTTCTTGGGATTCTGATTGGGATAGCATTGAATCTGTAGATTGCTTTAGCTAGTATGGACATTTTAACTATGTTTATTCTTCCAATCCATGTGCATGGAATGTCTTTCCATCTCTTTATGTCGTCATCAATTTCTTTCAAGAAAGTCTTGTAGTTTTCATTGTATAGATACTTCACTTCCTTGGTTAAGTTTATCCCAAGGTATTTTATTCTTTTCATTGTGATTGTGAATGGGATTGAGTTCTTGAGTTCTTTTTTCTGTTAGTTCATTGTTAGTGTATAGAAATGCTACTGATTTATGTATGTTGATTTTATACCCTGCTACTTTGCTGTAGTTGTTGATTATTTCTAATAGTTTTTCTATGGATTCTTTGAGGTTTTCTATATATAAGATCATGTCGTCTGCAAACAGTGAGAGTTTTAATTCTTCATTACCTATTTGGATTCCTTTTATTTCTTTTTCCTGCCGAATTGCTCTGGCCAACACCTCCAGTATTATGTTGAATAGGAGTGGTGAAAGTGGGTACCCTTGTCTTGTTCCTGTCCTCAGAGGGATGGCTTTCAGTTTTTGTCCATTGAGTATGATGTTGGCTGTGGGTTTGTCATATATGGCCTTTATTATGTTGAGGTACTTTCCTTCTATACCCATTTTATTGAGGATTTTTATCATAAATGGGTGTTGGATCTTGTCAAATGCTTTCTCTGTATCTATTGAGATGATCATGTTGTTTTTGTTTTTCATTTTGTTGATGTAGTGTATCACGTTGATTGACTTGCAGATGTTGAACCATCCCTGTGTCCCTCATATAAATCCCACTTGATCATGATGTATAATCTTTTTGATGTATTGCTGTATTCGGTTTGCCAGAATTTTGTTGAGGATTTTTGCACCTATGTTCATCAGTGATATCGGCCTGTAGTTCTCCTTCTTTATGTTGTCCTTGTCAGGTTTGGAGATCAGAGTGATGTTGGCTTCATAGAATGTGTTAGGGAGTACTCCATCTTCCTCAATTTTCTGGAATAGTTTGAGAAGAATAGGTATTAAGTCTTCTTTGAATGTTTGGTAGGTTTCTCCAGAGAAGCCATCTGGTCCTGGACTCTTATTTTTGGGGAGGTTTTTGATTACCGTTTCTATTTCCTTACTTGTGATTGGCCTATTCAGATTCTCCATTTCTTCCTGATTCAGTTTGGGGAGGTTGTAGGAGTCTAGGAAGTTGTCCATTTCTTCTAGGTTGTTCAATTTGTTGGCATATAGTTTTTCATAGTATTCTCTTATGATCCCTTGTATTTCATTGGTATCTGTTGTGATTTCTTCTCTCTCATTCCTAATTTTATTTATTTGAGATTTCTCTCTTCTTTTCTTGGTGAGTCTGGCTAAAGGTTTGTCAATTTTGTTAATTCTTTCGAAGAACCAACTCTTTGTTTCATTGATCCTTTCTACTGTCTTTTTTTGTTTCAATATCATTTATTTCTGCTCTTATTTTTATTATTTCCCTCCTTCTACTGACTCTAGGCTTTGTTTGTTCCTCTTTTTCTAGTTCTGTTAGGTGTCATTTGAGGTTGCTTATGTGAGCTTTTTCTTGTTTAGTGAGGTGAGCCTGTATTGCGATGAATTTCCCTCTTAGGACTGCTTTTGCTGCATCCCAAATGATTTGCTATGTCCTGTTCTCATTTTCATTTGTCTCCAGATAATATTTGATTTCTTCTTTAATTTCTTCAATAATCCATTGTTTGTTCAGAAGCGTGTTGTTTAGTCTCCACATTTTTGCACCTTTCTCTACTTTTTTCTTGTAGTTGATTTCTAGTTTCATAGCATTATGATCAGAAAAGATGCTTGATAATATTTCAACTCTCTTGTATTTATTGATGCTTGCTTTGTTTCCCAAAATATGGTCAATCCTTGAGAATGTTCCATGTGCACTTGAGAAGAATGTGTAACCTGCTGTTTTTGGATGAAGTGTTCTATATATATCTATTAAGTCCATCTGGTCTACTTTTTCATTTAATTCTATTATTTCCTTTTTGATTTTCTGTCTGGATGTTCTGTCCATTGGTGTTAATGGTGTGT
Source organism: Equus quagga (assembly GCF_021613505.1). NCBI lineage: Eukaryota > Metazoa > Chordata > Mammalia > Perissodactyla > Equidae > Equus > Equus quagga. Next base: position 47,974,005 of record NC_060276.1, read on the forward strand.
TGAGGTCCCCTACTATTATTGTATTGTTGTTGATGTCTTCTTTT